>NW_027493057.1:0-87500 GCF_021521415.1 Bidens hawaiensis
TGTTCTTGGTCATTTGGTTACATCTTTTGCATTGAGTTTATTATTGAATTGTTATTGACCATATTTGATTCTGGATTGAGTTTGATTATGCATTGGTTGAGTATTATGATTGTTTTCATAAGTATTTTCTGTTGTCCAAATAACATGAGTGGCTAATCTTGTTAGTTCTACCTAGGTTTGATGATAATTGTTTGGTTTTGATGAGTTTTATGGATTGCTTGATTAAAAGACTTGAAATACTATTGTAAAATTTGGTTTAATATTGAATTAGGTTGTATTTAGTGGCTAAGATTTTATTAATTATATCTCAATAACCTAATACTTTGATTGGTTGGATTTGTTTTGATTGATTGTTTCTTGTTTGATTCTTTACTTGGTGTTTAGAATTTGTTTGTGGTAGATATCACCGTATGGTTTTGTTGAGTGTGTTTTGGTATAATTCATTGGGTAAACACCTTCTTAGAGACCGAGAGGTGATAAGAAGTGTAACATCCCCAAAATTTTGGTCCAAATTTGACAACTTAATAAAGTTGAGGATCAAAATTATTCTATAAAATAAGTAATGAGAAAATTTAAGTAAAGAAAATAAAATCATTTTATAAGGATATAAAAATATTCCATAAAGAAAGTCATCTCATCATGTTAAGGATATGGAATAAGAAAATTTCATCCCACGTGGAAAGATAGAAGAAATTGGAAGCATTCCGCATGGGTATAAATAAGGAAGTTAAAATCCATCGCACATGCAAAGTGGGAAAGATTTGGAAGCTCTTTATAAAGAGATAACATTTTATAGTAATATACCTTTATGCCTAACATGCACCCAGTGGTTCTAGCAGAGGTGCGAAGCACCCGACGCGCACGCGCTCAGGCGATGGGCTATGGGCACAATGTGGCGCTTTGATGGTGCACTTTGCACTTCGCACGCTCACATCGCCGCTTGAGAGCCGCCTTATTATTTTTGGAAAATGGTAGTAAGACCCATACATGACAAGTTACCAATGACGAGGGATAAAAACTGAAAATTTGAGTTCAGCATTCCATCACAATACGCGATGAGCCCAAAACAAAGGACATCGCGATACGCGGTGCACCATGATGACTTAGCACTCACGTGTCAGCATGTGGCATGGTGGCGGAAAATATACGACGCCGCGATACGCGATGAGATTTGTAACATTTGTCATTTTTCGGTTTAACTTGCATTTGTATTTGATTCAAAACCAGACCCGTTTTGATCTTTCGGATTCGTTGTTATTAATAAAATGTTGGACTTTATGCTCGTCGATGTTTCACAAATGTCAGGTCAAGAAAGCATCATTTTCGGTATGTTAAAACACCTCTTCATGATGAAAAATGACTTAAAACAAAGTTTAGGGACTATTATTGTCAATTATCAAAAGCTTGTTTGACCATTTTAACCAATCACATATTTTTACCCTATTTGAATGAACCATACGCTTATCATTATAAAAGCAAGGTTCCATACACCACTTTGGTTGTTCATCTTCTCCAAACTCTCTCTCAAATCCAAGTATTCATCTTTAACCTCTTAAGGTCAAACTAAAGCTAACCTTGTTCTAACTAGTTCTTATTACTTGAAGCTTGATGTTGCAACATATATATAATATATGCCCCTTGTTTCCTTCAGCTTTCACTTCTCCTGTCGCGGGCGGTTAAAGTGTTGTGCTACAAGACAAGGCTACATGGAGGACTATTATAGTCCATGATATATACTTAACTTATGCTTTAGTTTATGCTTTAATTTTGTTTATTTAGTTCTTGCTTACTTTTAGTTTCCAAATCATTTCTAATAGCTCAATGGTATTAGGTATGTGGCCACCAATTTCAGTTTCATCCCGAGTCAAGAGCCGAACCAAAACCGAACTTTTGTTTAAATACTTTATTATTAGCATATTGTATGAAAGATTTGAGTATTATTATTTTTTAAGTTTCTTTTAATGAGTTCTATGGTATTGTATATGTGGCCACCATTTTCGGTTTCATTCTGAGTCAAGAGCCAAACCCAAACCGAACTCTTGTTTAAATACTTTATATTTAAAATAATTTATTAATTTGTTACAAGTATGAATTGTGTACTATAATTTCTTAGTTCATTTTAATAAGTTCTATGGTATTGGGTATGTGGAACCATCCTCGGTTTTATTCTGAGTCAAGGACCGAACCAAGACCGAACTAAACCGAGTTCATTCACATAAGACACACTAGTGTGTTTTGAGCCACCGAATCTCATATTTTCTCTAAAACTATTTTATAAACAAATTTTAAATTGTTTTCTCAAAACACTTGGTATGTTGGATATAACTTTATCTTATAACAAGTTTGGACCGACAAAACCAAACACTTGCTTAACGGACGTCGAGGTTATGCTTAATAGAACTACAACTTGGTTAAGCTTCTTTTGATTTCATTGAGTTATCTCATAAAATTTTGGAACCTCAGCTTCAAGCTTGACCAATTATCAAGACTCGAACCGACAAATCCGAACACTCGTAAATTCTTGTTTTGGTATCTATATAACTTTGCAATATTGCAATTGTACCCAAATATTTACTTAACAAAGGTTAAGTAAAAACTAATAAATAGAATACCGAGACCCGACTTCGAGTAAACTTAATTTTCAAAAATCAAATAAATTTTCAAAAATCAAATACTTTAATTCCTTATGTGTTTACATTTTAGCATTCAAACTTTAATTATTTATGTTACTTGTCAAGTTATTTTACTTTAAAGCTTTCAAAACCATCTACTAACTCAAGAACGTTTTTAATCTAGGTCTTGCTTGTTGAACTTACCCATCCCCTGTTTTATCGCAAACTATCCTTCAAGTAACTTATTTCATGTGAGTACATTTCATCCCTCGTTTTCACTTTTATATTTTGGGGGTAACATGCATACTTATTCAAAACAAGAATGATTTAATATACCCAATCCTCAAACCACAAACTTTAGGGTGTATGATACTTAGAATACTTGCTCTATTATGTGTTATATGTCTCATATGCTTTACGTGCTCGAGTGTTTATTTTATGTTATTGTGGAATGTAATAAGTATGATCAGACGCACCCCTAACTACTTAGGCTTGTGCAAGTAGCATAGGGCATCATTATCCGAGTATGTCGGTTGCTACCGATTAGAAAGGATCCTCATTTACATATGTTTTATATACCACGATTGATGCTTTTATTTATAGTCTCATATACGTTTGTGGGTTTCGCTCGTATTAAATATACTCAAAACTATGAAATTGCTCACCAACATTCGTGTTGACAAATATTATTTTATGCATTATTACAGGTTTGATTATTACTTGATTTGGAGTTTGAAGACGCCATTCTATTTGATACCGCTAGGTTATTAGAAGAATGAACAATATTTATTTCTTGTATTTGGTGTTTATTTGTATGAACAAGATGTGTTACTTTGGTGAATAAATGAAATTAATGAGTTGATTAAATATTGTCACTTAAATAGTGTCTTGTGTTCATGAGCTATCCGTTTCACCCCAGCATGTTCCGCCGCCTTTGGTCGGGGTGTGATAGATTGGTAGCAGAGCCAAGACTATAGGATAGGCGGTTAGACGTAACGGCCTAGTATAGTTTTGCTTTAGGGTTCTTATATGTGTTACTTATATGTGTTACCCTACTTGATTGTTCATTACACTTATACATTTAATTGCTTATTTATTTCATTTAATCTTCAAAAATATACACATGCACACACTCTCACAGTATTCCAAGGTGTCCTTACCTTAAACGCAAAAACATTAGTTTTTTTATATTGTGTTTTATGGATCACAAACTTAATTTGGATCCTGTTATTTAAGATCCCCTAAAGGTTGCATTTATATCGGGTTTGTAGCCATAATAGAGAGCGAAACACTATGAAACGATCATTTGACAAAAATATTCCAAGAATCGAAGGTGATTTACTTACCTGGGATGGTTGAATTGTAGTGTTCGTTTTCTAGGCCAACGAACCGTGTTATACATGTCAGTACTTTAAGTTGTCGAATGCAAGCATTCTGGTTGCCTCCTTATATTTTGGTGTTGAAAACACAAAAGCCACAATGGTTCGTGGACAAGTGTTTTTAACATCTCGTTGTATCTCTATTTTTATTATATGTTATTATCGTGATTTGAGTCAACGACATGAAAGACACGGTGATACGTGCACATGTTTGACTCCACCTATTATTTTGTACAAGTTTTGTTGGTCAGGATATCAAATCATGGTGGTTCATGTACGATTTTTCCGACTATATATATGAATTTTAATATCTTAAAACCTTCAACTTTTGAATATCAAAAGTTTGAAACTTATATATATACCTACATTTTATCTTTTGATTCAAGTATAAAATAGTTTTTACTAACATTCTCATCCTCATAACTCTAGGATTCACAATCACTAAAACCCTATATTTACTCTTTTCCCTCATACTTATATCAATTACCCCAAACTTATATCATTTCTCTTTTATTATTTTAGAATGCCTCCACTTTGTCGCCAAACTCTCAAGCTTAACTCCGGTCGTCGGATGGCTGCAATGGTTGTTAAAGAAATCGCCGCTGTGATTCTCAGACTAATAACTCAAATCCTAGCCACCTAACCCACCGTTACTCAAACCACACCCAACCCGCACCTTACGCCTTGAAAAATTTCACTAGTGCCAACCCATCTCAATTTTTGGCACGAACGGTGCCACTACCTTGTTGCAATGGTTCGAGAAAATGGAAAACGTTTTTACTCTTTGTGAATGCCCAGAACCCAAGAAAACCACGTATTCCTTAAGCGTGTTCGAGGATACCGCACGCACTTGGTGGAATAGCGAAATTTTCACCAATGGGGGTGGAAGTAGCTATGGCCTACCCATGGACCAAGCTAAAGGAAGTCATGATGAAAAAGTTTTGCCTAAAACATGAACTTCAAAAACTCGGATCTGAATTTTGGGAACTTAAGAAAGAGAGTGGTGACAACTCTGCATACTCCAACCGCTTTCACGAGCTTAGGCTCTTGGTTCCCCACATGGTCACTCCCATAGAACAGGCTACTGACAAGTATGTCGGCGGTTTGCCTATGCAAATCCGCGACTCGGTGATGAGTAGCAAACCGCAAACCCTTCATGATGCTATTTCCTTAGCTAGTGCTCTTTCTGAAAACCATGTCAAAGCCGGTACCCTTACCATTAAAAGTTTCAAGAAACCCAATGACAAAAGTACACCGAACCATCAACCCTCACCAAAGTTGACCCCCAACCCCAATCCATAAACTACTCCAATTCCACCCACCACGCCAAAAAGAAAAGCAAACCCAACTATCGAAACTATGCCGTCACCCACCCATCACGACCTCAAACACAATCCTAAGCACCCCAAAACCTAAACCGTATTCTGGTTCTCACCCTTTGTGTAACACTTGCCAACACCATCATCCCGCTTACTCCGCTTGTCGTCAATGCACTAAGTCTAACCGCTATGGTCACACTAGCAACGTGTGTCGAGGAGCCTCTTGTGGACAACCCACTCCACCAAGATTTTGCTCCAAATAACCAAAATCGACCCGCACCGTTTGATCAAAACCCTCCTCCCCAACCTAAGGCTTGTTTCAACTGTGGAGACCCGAATCATTTCCGCAATGCTTATCCCCGACATGCCTTTTTAACCAAGCTCAAATCATGCCCACACCATATTACCAAACCCAAGCCTACCAAGTTCAAACCTATCAACCTCAAATCCCGTAACTCTTGGCTTCTCCGGCTCAACCACTCCAAGCCATGCAAGTCCTTCCTCCTCCTCCACACCCGCAAGCTATGCAAGCTCTCCCTCTTCCTCCTGCTCCAGCTCAACAAGTCAACCACGGAAACCAAGGGTGTGCCTTTATGATGAACGTCAACCAAGCTCAAGTTGCCAACGATGTGGTGAACGTTTTAAGTAAATGAGCACTTAGCTTCAATTTTATTTGATACCGGAGCTGATAGGAGTTTTGTTTCTTTTAAATTTCAATCTATTCTTGTCGTACCCCGCACTAAACTTTCTCGCCGTTTTTTCTGTCTAAGTCGCCAATAGTAGTTCCATCACCATCGATTCGGTCATTCGAAATTGTATTCTCACTCTTTGCAAGCATGAATTCTCGATCGACCTCATCCCGATACAAATGGGAAGCTTCGACATCATAGTAGGCATGGTTTGGTTAGCCTTGCACCATGCCGAAGTCGTTTGTTATGACACATTCATTCGAATCCCGCTCGTCAATGGCAAAACCCTCAAATTCTTTGGCAAAAATATTCCCAAGAAACTTAATCTCATGTCTTGCTCTCAATCTCATAAGTACTTGCGCCAAAATTACGTTCCACTCCTAGCCCAAGTTGTAAGGCCCCGATCCCGGCGCCCTACATTTGACGTTGGATTTACTCATCAACATAGTTCTAATCATCATAGTTAAATAAAACTTTCGCGGAATAGTAATAACTGTCAACCATTCATTACAAATATTCGTAACTTGTATTTTTAAAACATAATTGAAACATAGTATAAAACATCATGAAAAATCTTCAGATGCCAGCCTCTTCAATCTTTCCATGTGTCCTGCTCAAACCAGCTGTCTCAACCTGTTAACCTGCGTGCATACTAAAAGTCAGCTACGCTGAGTGAGTTCTGGTTAATCAGACGACATACGATACATTCACATACTTACATATGCACCCGAAGGTACATACCTCCATATTTACTTACATACATACATACACACATACTTTCATTTTTTCTTTCATACTTACATACATACTTTCATTCATACGCATACGTTGAAAGAGCATTTCGCCCTATAACATTCGCTGATATTATTAGGGTCGGTTCCCAGCATTCGCCGACATTATTAGGGTCGGTTCCCTACATTCTCTGACATTATTAGGGTCAGTTCCCTAGATTCGCCGATATTATTTAGGGTCGGCTCCCTACATTCGCCAACATCCTTAGGGTCGGTTCCCTATAATTAGTACATTGTACCATACCTGTCTTTACATACCTTTCTTAATATTACGTGCAATATCCGAAGATCGTTCACGTACCATCGTCATAAAATACATACCTCATTTACATATCATATATATAAATATATATATAGTCATATCTTTGACTATCTCCTGGCAACACATACAATATCCGAAGATCGTTCATGTACTATCATTATAACATACATACATCTTTCACTTATCATATATATATACATCAATCATGCCTTTAACTATCACTTGACGGTACATGCAATATCCTAAGATCGTTCATGCATCGTCAAACAACCATCATACATAAATCATACAAGGCATACACTTACCACTTAAGGTAAGTGTATTAACTATCACATCGAGTATGCACACAGCCCAAAAAACATAACAAGGAAATGGGGCTAGAAACTCACCTGAACGCGATTACGTTCACCGGTTATAGTTAATCCTTTCCTGAGCTGGGCACGACTAACTGTATAATCATACATATATCAAATACGTCTCTAGCTCTTCTTATCATCTACTTAATTAATCTCACGTATCTAAGTCGGTTTTACTTCATTGGATCATTACCGGTTAGTTAATCGTTACTCATAAACCTTTAAAGGTATCTTTCATAAATTATCAAAGTCCAAGGGTTATTGTGAAATTATCTCATTCTTTTCTAAGTCCATGGACTGTTCTGTCATTATGTTAAACTTAGTTCTTTATCCAGTTATTTGATTTGTTATTCAGTTCTTTAACGAATTAGAATTCTATAACGAATGGAGTTCTGATTCGTTATATCATAACGAATCACCACTTATGGACCATCTTAACGAATTGAACTTTATAGCGAAGTGGTCTTTCATAGCGAACTGGCAATCATAGCGAATTGCTCAACTAGTTCGTTATTCATCCTTAACGAACTAGCCTAACGAACGAGGGTTCTTCCGTAGCGAACCACATAACAAATTGAAGCTCATTCGTTATTCTTCCATAACGAATTAGGGTTAGGTTTTGTTAGAGAATGTCAGAAACATTCTCTGACATCCTTAAATACCCGCGCCGCCTTTCCGGCGCCGTCGTGCTGGAAAACCGGGCGGTGGCCGGAAAAACGTGGTTTACCCCATTTTACACCATTTTTTGTCCCGTTCGATCCAGATCTGAGCTAGGGTGACCCCTAAGCTCATCTTTTGATCGTTTTATACCCGATTCTATCCGGATCTCGTGACTTTAGCGGTTTAAGGTATTGGATCGTCGTTTCATGACCATATCTAAGGGGTTTAAGCTCATACAACATCATACTATCATTATTTGGATCGGGATCGATTTTCCTTGGTGATTTCGGCTAGAGAGAGAGAAATATGAGAGAGAGCTAAGTGTGTGTTTTGGGAGGTGTATGGAATATGTGTGAAATGAGTTGGTAATTAATGCTTATATAATTATGGATCATGGGCTTAAGCCCATGGTCTTTTCCTCTTTCTTTCGTAACCCAAGTCATAACCATATCCATTTAACCCAACACTAGTCCGACTCATAATAAATCGTCTTTTCATTATATTAACCGAAACTAGAAAGGGATGTTACAAGTCTTCCCTCCTTAAAGAGGTTTCATCCCCGAAACCTAACTATTACTAAAACAACTCTGGATAAAACTTGCGCATCTCTTCCTCAGCTTCTCATGTAGTGTCCGATCCTTTGCGATGCTTCCATATCACTTTCACTAATGGGATAACTTTATGACGAAGTTGCTTTTCCTTGCGGTCAACTATCTCGATTGGTTGCTCAATGTAGTTCAACTGTCCATCAACCTCAATGTCCATTAACGGCACATGAGACGTGTCATCAGCCAGACATTTTCTCAGATGAAAAACATATAAGGTCGAATGGATCCCTTCTAACTCTTCGGGCAAATCCAGCTTATAAGCCACTTCACCTACACGATCAATAATCTTAAACGGTCCAATGTACCTCGGACTCAACTTCCCTCTCTTTCTGAAACGGATAATTCCTTTCCAAGGCGAGACCTTGAACATCACACTGTCACCAACGTTAAACTCAATCGGTCGTCGCCGCTTATCAGCATACGACTTTTGTCTATCTTGAGCAGCTTTCATTTTTGCTTTGATCTGATCGAATTTTGAAGAAGTTTCTTGCACAACTTCTAAACTTCCAAGCTCCTTCTGACCAATCTCCCCCAACATACCGGGGTTCTACATAGTCTACCGTAAAGCATCTCAAATGGTGGGATACCAATACTTGAATGGTAGCTATTGTTATAAGAGAACTCTGCCAGATGCAGTTGATCATCCCAACTTCCTCCAAAGTCTAAAACACAAGTACGTAGCATATCCTCAAGGGTTTGGATCGTCCTTTCAGTCTGTCCATCTGTTTGAGGATGATACACCGTACAGATGTTCAATCTCGTTCCCATAGCTTCATGAAACTTCTTCTAGAATCTCGAAGTAAACCGAGTACCTCTATCAGACAAGATTGATAACGGTACTCCATGCTTAGATACAACCTCTTTGATGAACAAACTTGCTAATGCTTCTGACGAGATAGCCTCTCATATGGGCAGAAAGTGAGCAATCTTGGTCAAACTGTCCACAATCACCCAGATGGTATCATGATGCTTAGCTGTACGAGGTAGCTTAGTTATGAAATCCATGGTGATGTGTTCCCGTTTCCATTCTGGTATCTCCAATGGTTGCATATTTCCATAAGGCTTCTGATGTTCTGCTTTGACTTGTAAACAAGTTAAGCACTTACTGACATAATCTACTACATCATTTTTCATTCCTGGCCACTAGTAATCTCTTTTCAAATCCTGGTACATCTTAGTAGTTACTGGATGAATTGAATACCTTGACTTATGAGCTTCATCTAAGATTCGACCTCTAAGATCTCCATGGCGTGGGATCCACATACAGTCAAACCTGGTCTTAACACCATGCATGTTTTCCATCAACTAGCTCTGTTGACCGAAGATTCTTTCTTTCTTCACTAGCCCTTCATCTACCAGCACCTTTGCTTTCACTTTGACGATTTCTTCAAAAAGACTTGAATTCATGTCAACTGGTACGACTTTACTGTTGCAATGACTTCCTCATTCTTACGGCTTAGCGCATCGGTGACCACATTAGCTTTACCAGGGTAGTACTTAATGTCGCAGTCGTAATCCTTTATCGGTTCTTCTCTGTCTCATGTTCAGCTCTTTTTGCTCGAAGAAGTACTTTAAGCTTTTATGATCTGTGTAAATGGTACACTTAGTACCATACAGATAGTGTCTCCATATCTTAAGAGCGTGCACTACTGTTGCTAGCTCTAAATCATGCGTCGGATAGGTACTCTCATGGAGCTTCAACTGTCTAGACGCGTAAGCTATCACTTTTCCTCGTTGCATCAACACGCAACCTAACCCATGATGTGAAGCATCAGTACAAACAACCAGATCCTTGTCACCATCGGGTAAAGCAAGGATTGGAGCTTGCGTGAGTCTCTTCTTTAATTCTTCAAAAGCTTCTTCTTATAACTACCCCTAACTGAATACTATCGACTTTCGGGTCATACCGGTTAACAGTGCGGCTATCTTGGAGAAACCTTCGATGAATCTCCTATAGTAGCCAGCTAACCCTAAGAAGCTTCGTATATCAGTCGGATTCTGCGGAGTCTTCCAATTTGTTATCGCCTCAATCTTAGCTGGGTCCACTGAAATCCCTTCTGGATTAATCACATAACCGAGAAATTGTACTTCTCGCAACCAGAATACGCATTTCGTAAACTTAGCGTGCAACTTCTCTATCTTCAAAGTCTCCAATACTTCTCTCAGATGCTAGGCATGATCAGACTCGCTTTTGGAATAAATCAATATGTCATCGATGAAGACGATAACAGACTTATCCAACATCGGCCGACACACCCTATTCATCATATCCATAAATGCTGCAGGAGCGTTTGTTAGACCGAATGACATTACGAGGAACTCGTAGTGTCCATACCGCGTCCGAAACGCTGTTTTAGGGATGTTTGCCTCTTTCACCTTCAATTGATGATACCCTGATCTAAGATCTACTCGTGAGAACCAACTTGAACCTTGCAATTGGTCAAACAGATCATCAATCCTTGGCAATGGATATCTATTCTTTACCGTAAGCTTATTTTACTCGCGATAGTCTATGCACATTCTCATACTTCCATCCTTCTTCTTCACGAACAACACTGGCGCGCCCCAAGGGGAAACACCTGGTCTTATGAAACCTTTGTCGAGGAGTTCTTGCAGTTGGGACATCAATTCTTTCATTTCGGACGGTGTTAGACAGTAAGGTGCTTTCTCGACGGGTTGGGCTCCTGGTACTAAATCTATCTGTAATTCTATCTCTCGCTCCGGTGGCAACCCCGGAAGATCCTCAGGGAATACTTCTGGGTAGTCGCACACAATAGGAACATCTTTCATTTCTTTCGCCTCGGCTGTAGCGTTGACAACATACGCCAGGTAAGCACCACACCCTCGTCGTAATAGCCCTTCGACTTTTATCATCGAAATGACGTTAAGCCCTGAACTTCCCTTATCACCATAAACCATCACCGCACTACCATCCAAGGACTTTAGCTTTATTATCCTACTCTTACACACTATCTGAGCTTCGAAACCAGACAACCAATTCATTCCCAAAACTACGTCGAACCCTCCTAAGGTCACATAACATACAACGTAACAGGGAACTCATGTCCTTCTAACTCTATCTTACAGTCCTTAACCATTTTCACTATTTTCACTGAGGTGTCACTAGCGGTTTCTACTATGAAGGTCTCAGACACTCGGCAACATTTTATTTTAGCTAATTTACTGAATGGTGTAGCTACGAAACATTTATTCGCACCCGAATCAAATAATACTAAAGCAGAGATACCGTTTACTATAAACGTACCAGTCACAATATCCGGAATCTGTCTGGCCTGTTCTTGAGTTAGCATATAGGCCCTAGTCCTTGGCCTCCCTTGTTCAGCATCTTTCTTCTCACCCCCACCTGCTTCACCACTCGTACAAGTCCTCGCCAGGTGACCTGTCTGCCCGCACTTATAACACGTGGGCTTTGCATGGAAATCCTGAGCAAAGTGTCCCATCTTACCATATTTGTAACAAGCATTTGACCCAGATCTACATTCCCCACCATGGGACTTCCCACATTTCGGCACACATCAGACCCAGTACCCCACTTGCATTCTCCAGCGTGCATCTTCCCGCACGTCCTACATGACCTCTTCTTCCACACTCTCAGCTGCTTGTTCTTAGGGTTCCACAACCGAGTACCAGGTCATTTAGCAGAAGCGACCACTTCTTATCCTTCTTCTCTTCCACCACCACGTCGTCTGTTGACAAATCATCGTACACCATTTCTGCCAGCCTCACAGCGGAATCAAAAGTACCTGGTCTACCAGCCTTGACCAAGACGCAAACATTTTGCCTCAGTGTTCACCAAGTCTGGAACCAACCTTGACATCCGGTTGAATTCAGTGGTGTATTCTCGGTGTGTCATCTCACCCGCCTTTTGGCCCAAGAACTTCATTTCAACCCTCTCAACCTCCGCATCATCACAAATCCTCTTCATTACAAACTCCTTGAGATCATCCCACCGCATAGCATTGATCTCCTCCCGGGTCTTCCTCTGTTCAACAGTTTCCCACTAGTAATGGCTTCATCAAGAAATGATTGGGTGGAAAAACCCACAGCTTGGTCGGGATGGCACTCGCTAATGCGGATAACCTTGTCCATAGTAGTTATCCATTGGAGAGTAGCGATTGCGTCCCCCAAACCAGTCAGCTTCGACAGGCCGCAACCTTTAAATGACTTGTAGTTGCACCCACCTCGGCCTCTCTTCCCGTCATCAACCTTCACTGACTTAACCACACTTGATTCCTCCTTCTCCTTCTCATCATCCTTCTGACACTTTTCCCCAGACTTTTCAGCAGTCTTCGCATGACTTCCAACAGACTTTTCAAGATTCCAGTTCTTCGCAGCAGCTGCTACCGCTTGAGCAATGGTAGCTTGGACAGCATGGTCAAGTTGATACCCTTCATCATTACTCGGATTTCCAACGGCTGCACTTCCTTCTCCTTCATTGTTAGTGGCTGCCTCTACTGGCGGTTCTCGGACAACGCGTGGTCTACCACGACGTCCCGTACGTCCTCATCTTCAAGCAGCTTTCTTAGCTCCAGCCGTATTCTATAAGGAAACACAAACGCCATCACTTAAGGAACCATTTAGTACAAGGATAGTAAGGCTAACATGTAATAACAGTGGCCAGCTGTGATTAGATGCTCACGTTACTTTCTGTGTCCTATACACTTCCTCTTATGAGTCAATTTGTGCTAATTTTACTTCTAAAAGTTAGACAATCAAACAGTTCGTATCATCACATACTCCTATCCTTAACAATTAAGCTAGCATTCATACATTCTTTATTTAGCAATTACGCAAACATCCATTCATCATTCTACTTTACATGTGAATTTAATCACATACTTTACTTTTACTTAGCTTGCTTGAGTGACACATGGCATTCTCGTACCGGCATCTTCTTTCTTTTCTTACTTTAATCTCATTCTCTGTTCGAGTCTAAGCATGTAGGATGCTTAAATCTCTCGAACTTTGCTCTGATACCAACTTGTAAGGCCCCGATCCCGGTGCCCTACATTGGACGTTGGATTTACTCATCAACATAGTTCTAATCATCAGAGTTAAATAAAACTTTCGCGGAATAGTAATAACTGTCAACCATTCATTACAAATATTCGTAACTTGTCTTTTTAAAACATAATTAAAACATAGTATAAAACATCATGACAAATCTTCAGATGCCAGCCTCTTCAATCTTGCCATGTGTCCTGCTCAAACCAGCTGTCTCAACCTGTTAACCTGCGTGCACACTAAAAGTCAGCTACGCTGAGTGAGTTTAGTTAATCAGACGACATACGACATACGGTACATACCTCCATATTTACTTACATACTTACATACACACATACTTTCAATCTTTCTTTCATACTTACATACATACTTTCATTCATACACATATGTTTAAAGAGCATTTCGCCCTATAACCTTCGCCGATATTATTAGGGTCGGTTCCCTGCATTCGCCGACATTATTAGGGTCGGTTCCCTACATTCGCCGACATCCTTAGGTTCGGTTCCCTATAATTAGTACATTGTACCATACCTGTCATTACATACCTTTTTTAATATTACGTGCAATATCCGAAGATCGTTCACGTAACATCATCATAACATACATACCTCATTTACATATCATATATATATATAGTCATATCTTTGACTATTTCCTAGCAGCACATGCAATATCCGAAGATCGTTCATGTACTATCATCATAACATGCATACATCTTTCACTTATCATATATACACATCAATCATGCCTTTAACTATCACTTGACGGTACATGCAATATCCTAAGATCGTTCATGCATCGTCAAACAATCATCATACATAAATCATACATGGAATACACTTACCACTTAAGGTAAGTGTATTAACTATCACATCGAGTATGTACACAGCCCCGAAAACATAACAAGGAAGTGAGGCTAGAAACTCACCTGAACGCGATTATGTTCACCGGTTATAGTTAATCCTTTCCTGAGCTGGGCACGACTAACTGTATAATCATACATATATCAAATACCGCTCTAGCTCTTCTTATCATCTACTTAATCTCACGTATCTAAGTCGGTTTTACTTCATTGGATCATTACCGGTTAGTTAATCGTTACTCGTTAACCTTTAAAGGTATCTTTCATAAATTATCAAAGTCCAAGGGTTATTGTGTAATTATCTCATTCTTTTCTAAGTCCAGGGACTGTTCTGTCATTATGTTAAACTTAGTTCGTTATCCGGTTATCTGATTCGTTATTCAGTTCTTTAACGAACTAGAATTCTATAACGAATGGAGTTCTGATTCGTTATATCATAATGAATCACCACATATGGACCATCTTAACGAATTGAACTTTATAACGAAGTGGTCTTTCATAGCGAACTAGCAATCATAGCGAATTGCTCAACTAGTTCATTATTCTTCCTTAACGAACTAGCCTAACGAACGAGGGTTCTTCCGTAACGAACCACATAACGAATAGAGGCTCATTCGTTATTCTCCCGTAACGAATTAGGGTTAGGTTTTGTCAGAGAATGTCATAAACATTCTCTGACATCGTTGAATACCCGCGCCGCCTTTCCGGCGCTGCCGTGCCGGAAAACCGGGCGGTGGCCGGAAAAACGCGGTTTACCCCATTTTACACCGTTTTTCACCTTTTTTCATCCCGTTCGATCCAGATCTAAGCTAGGGTGACCCCTAAGCTCATCTTTTGATCGGTTTATACCCGATTCTATCCGGATCTCGTGACTTTAGCGTTTTAAGATATCGGCTCGTCGTTTTGTGACCATATCTAACGGGTTTAAGCTCGTACAACATCATACTATCATTACCTTGGATCGGGATCGGTTTTCCTTGGTGATTTCGGCTAGAGAGAGAGCAATATGAGAGAGAGCTAAGTGTGTGTTTTGGGAGGTGTATGGAATATGTGTGAAATGAGAATTACTTGGTAATTAATGCTTATATAATTATGGATCATGGGCTTAAGCCCATGGTCTTTTTCTCTTTCTTTCGTAACCCAAGTCCATAACCCATATCCATTTAACCCAACACTAGTCCGACTCGTAATAACTCGTCTTTTCATTATATTAACCGAAACTAGAAAATAGGATGTTACACAAGCGGTGGTGAAAGATCCCAAAGAAAAGAAAATTCAAGACATTCCTGTTGTTTGTGAATTTCCTGGCGTTTTTCTCGAAGACTTCTTTGGTCTCCCACCCATTCGTCCAGTTGAATTTCGAATCGACCTTCGGAATTGCAAGAGTTATCGAAACAACTTCAAGAACTCTCCGATAAGGGCTTTATCCGTCCAAGCTCTTCCCCTTTGGCGCTCCCATCCTCTTTGTGAAAATAAACATGGCTCGTTTAGTATGTGTATCGATTAACATGAACTCAATAAACTCACCATCAAAAATCGTTGCCCCTTACCTCGAATCGACGACCTCTTCGATCAACTCTAACGCGCAACTTGCTTTTCCAAAATCTATCTTCGATCGGGTTATCATCAATTGTGTGTTCATGAAGACGGCATTCCTAAAACTGCTTTTCGTACTCGGTATGGACATTACGAGTTCTTGGTTATGCCTTTCGGATTTACCAATGCACCCGCAGTATTCATGGACCTCATGAACCGTGTTTGAAACCATTCTTGGACCAATTCGTAATTGTTTTTATATATGACATCCTTATCTTCTCCAAGACCCAATCCAAACATGGACATCATTTTCATTCCATTCTCAACCTCCTAAGAAAAGAACAACTTTATGCCAAGTTCTCCAAATGTGAATTTTGGTTAAAAGAAGTTCAATTTTTGGGTCACGTCGTCAACGATAAAGATATTCATGTTGATCCCGCCAAAATCGAGGCGTGAAAGATTGGAAAACTCCATCCACTCCAACGGAAGTCCAATCTTTTCTTGGTTTGGCCGGGTATTATCGACGATTCATTCTAAACTTCTTTAAAATCGCGTTACCCCTCACCGCACTAACTCATAAAGGAAAACCTTATGAATGGGGACCGAAACACGAAGAAGCTTTCCAAACTCTAAAGCATATGCTTTGCAATGCTCCTGTTTTAACCCTTCCCGATGGAAACGACGACTTTGTGGTATTTTGCGATGCATACAATCAAGGTCTCGGTTGCGTTCTCATGCAACGAGGTCAAGTTATCGCATATTCCACATGGCAACTTAAGGTTCACGAAAAGAATTACACGACTCATGATCTCGAACTTGGTGTCATCGTTTTCGCTCTCAAAATATGGAGACATTATCTTTATGGCACAAAATGTGTTGTATTCACCGACCATAAAAGACTTCAACACATCTTTGACCAAAAAGATCTCAGCATGAGACAACGTCGATGGGCCGAATTACTTAGTGATTACGATTACGAAATTCGCTACCACCCCGGTAAAGCGAATGTTGTAGCCGACAACGTCAAATCGGTTCTGCTTCATAGCATCATAATCCGAACCGATCTCCAAGACCGCATCTATCAAGCCCAATGCACCTCCATTGATGAAGGCAATATGTATTACGAAATGTCTTGTGGAGCCGAACTTCAACTCAAAACCAAACCTGATGGCTTGCTTTATTTCCTCGATCGTTTGTGGGTTCCCGATCGTGATGAACTTCGTACTTTCATTCTTGATGAAGCTCATATGTCGCGATATTTTGTACATCCCGGTGCGGATAAAATGTACTTTGATATTCGGTCTATTTATTGGTGGTCGGGTATGAAAAAGGACGTAGCACTTTATATATCAAAATGCCTTACTTGCCCAAAGGTTAAAACCGAACATCAAAAACCTTTTGGTTTACTCGAGCAACCTCCTATTCCTGTTTGGAAATGGGAATATATTGCTATGGACTTTATCACCAAATTACCCCCACTCAAAAGCAAAATGATAGCATTTGGGTCATCATCGATAGATTAACCAAATCGGCTCACTTCATCCTGATCCGCGAGAAGTACTCTGTTGAACAACTCGCTAAAATCTATGTTTATGAAATTGTATGCCTCCATGGTATTTCGTTGACCATTATTTTTGATCGTGATGCTTTCAACTCCCGTTTTTGGAAATCACTTCAAGAAGCTTTGGGAACTCGGATCGATCTTAACATCGCTTATCACCCTTAAACCGATGGCCAATCCGAGCGTACAATCCAAACTCTTGAAGATATGCTTCGATCTTGTGTTCTTGATTTTGGTGGAAATTGGGATTCTCATCTCTCGCTTATTGAATTCTCATACAACAATAGCTATCATTCTAGCATTGATATGGCTCCTTTCCAAGCTCTTTATGGTCGTAAGTGTTGTTCCCCGATTTGTTGAAACGAGATTGGTGAAACCTAAATCACCGGTCCCGAGATGGTCCAAGACACCACCGATCGTATAGATCAAATCCGCAAAAATCTCCTCGCTGCTAAAAGTTACCAAAAGAGCTATGCCGACAAACGGCGCAAACCCCTCGAGTTCAATGTTGGCAACCTTGTCCTTCTTAAAGTATCCCCTTGGAAGGGGGTAGTCTGTTTTGGAAAGAAAGGAAAACTAGCACCCCGTTTTGTAGGCCCATTCAAAAACCTCGAAAGGATTGGAAAAGTGGCTTATAAACTCGAATTACCGCAAGAACTTACCGGTGTTGATCCAACCTTTCACGTCTCAAGTCTCAAAAAGTGCTTAGCTAAAGGTAATCTCCATATACCTTTCAAGGAAGTGCGTATGAATGAAACCTTGCAAATGATCAAAAAACCCGTTGAAATCATGGATCGCAATGAAAAACGAACCAAACGTAGCTGCATCCATTTAGTTAACGACCGTTGGGAATCACGGCTTGGCGCTGAATTTACTTGGGAACGAGAAGACGAGATGAAGGAAAAGTGACCGCATTTGTTTATTACAGATTCATCTTAATTTCGGAACGAAATTTCCTAAAGTAGGGTAGACTGTAACATTTTTCATTTTTCGGTTTAACTTGCATTTGTATTTGTATCAAAACCAGACCCGTTTTGATATTTCGGATTCGTCCTTATTAATAAAATGTTGGACTTTATGTTCGTTGATGTTTCACAAATGTCGAGTCAAGAAAACATCCTTTTCGGTATGTTAAAACACCTCTTTATGATGAAAAATGACTTAAAACAAACTTTAAGGACTATTATTGTCAATTATCAAAAGCTTGTTTGACCATTTTAACCAATCACATATTTTTACCCTATTTGAATGAACCATACTCTTACCATTATAAAAGCAAGGTTCCATACACCACTTTGGTTGTTCATCTTCTCCAAACTCTCTCTCAAATCCAAGTATTCATCTTCAACCTCTTAAGGTCAAACTAGAGCTAACCTTGTTCTAACTAGTTCTTATTACTTGAAGCTTGATGTTGCAACATATATATAATATACGCCCGTTGTTTCCTTCAACTTTCACTTCTCCTGTCGCGGGCGGTTAAAGTGTTGTGCTACAAGACAAGACTACATGGAGGACTATTATAGTCCTTGATATATACTTAACTTATGCTTTAGTTTATGCTTTAATTTTGTTTATGCTTATCAATATTGTTTAGTTCTTGCTTACTTTTAGTTTCCAAATTATTTCTAATAGCTCAATGGTATTGGGTATGTGGCCACCAATTTCGGTTTCATCCCGAGTCAAGATCCGAACCAAAACCGAACTTTGGTTTAAATACTTTATTATTAGCATATTGTATGAAAGATTTGAGTATTATTATTTTTTAAGTTTATTTTAATGAGTTCTATGGTATTGTATATGTGGCCACCATTTTCGGTTTCATTCCGAGTCAAGAGCCAAACCCAAACCGAACTCTTGTTTAAATACTTTATATTTAAAATGATTTATTAATATGTTACAAGTATGAATTGTGTACTATAATTTCTTAGTTCATTTTAATAAGTTCTATGGTATTGGGTATGTGGCAACCATCCTCGGTTTTATTCCGATTCAAGGACCGAACCAAGACCGAACTAAACCGAGTTCATTCACTTAAGACACACTAGTGTGTTTTGAGCCACCGAATCTCATATTTTCTCTAAAACTATTTTATAAACAAATTTTAAATTTTTTTCTCAAAACACTTGGTATGTTGGATTTTACTTTATCTTATAACAAGTTTGGACCGACAAAACCAAACATTTGCTTAACGGACGTCGAGGTTATGCTTAATAGAACTACACACTTGGTTAAGCTTCTTTTGATTTCATTGAGTTATCTCATAACATTTTGGAACCTTGGCTTCGAGCTTGACCAATTATCAAGACTCGAACCGACAAATCCGAACACTCGTAAAGTTTTGTTTTGGTATCTATATAACTTTGCAATATTGCAATTGTACCCAAATATTTACTTAACAAAGGTTAAGTAAAAACTAATAAATAGAATACCGAGACCCGACTTCGAGTAAACTTAATTTTCAAAAATCAAATACTTTAATTCCTTATGTGTTTACATTTTAGCATTCAAACTTTAATTGTTTATGTTACTTGTCAAGTTATTTTACTTTAAAGCTTTCAAAACCATCTACTAACTCAAGAACGTTTTTAATCTAGGTCTTGCCCGTTGAACTTACCCATCCCCTGTTTTATCGCAAACTATCCTTCAAGTGACTTATTTCATGTGAGTACATTTCATCCCTCGTTTTCACTTTTATATTTTGGGGGTAACATGCATACTTATTCAAAACAAGAATGATTTAATATACCCAATCCTCAAACCACAAACTTTAGGGTGTATGATACTTAGAATACTTGCTCTATTATGTGTTATATGTCTCATATGCTTTACGGGCACGAGTGTTTATTTTATGTTGTTGTGGAACGCAATAAGTATGATCATACGCACCCCTAACTACTTAGCCTTGTGCAAGTAGCATAGGGGATCATTATTCGAGAATGTCGGTTGCTACCGATTAGAAATGATCCTCATTTACATATGTTTTATATACCACGATTGATGCTTTTATTTATAGTCTCATATACGTTTGTGGGTTTCGCTCGTATTAAATATACTCAAAACTATGAAATTGCTCACCAACATTCGTGTTGACAAATATTATTTTATGAATTGTTACAGGTTTGATTATTACTTGGTTTGGAGTTTGAAGACGCCATTCTATTTGATACTGCTAGGTTATTAGAAGAATGAACAATATTTATTTCTTGTATTTGGTGTTTATTTGTATGAACAAGACGTGTTACTTTGGTGATTAAATGAAATTAATGAGTTGATTAAATATTGTCACTTAAATAGTTTCTTGTGTTCATGAGCAATCCGTTGCACCCCGACATGTTCTGCCGCCTTTGGTCGGGGTGTGAAAAGATTACTAAGACCCATCGCGTGTCGCGATGGGTTGCAAAATCAGCCTATAAATAAGGGTTCATGACATTTCATTCTTCACACACTAAAAAACACTCATTAACACACACTTAGTCTCATTTCGCGTGCCGATTATCGTAGTGCGTGCCAAGCTCTGAGGTTCCAGCAATTTAAGCTCTAGTAAGCGATAGAGAGTAGAAGTGTTGCTCAATGAATCTTAGTAATCGAACTTCGAATAACCGTGCAAGGTAGGGGTTCTGTCTAAGTCATTATGCTATTATTATATTATATGGCTTTGACCATAGTCATGGATATAGCCGAAACCTTGATCATAAGATGAACGGACAATAACAGGTGAATACTTTAACCTTTACAAACAGTCAAAACAAATTTATACTCTATAAGATGAATGGGTTGTTTGTCATAAAGAGGCAGTCAACGTTTACATGAGATTACGTGATCTCTAAAACGTTATGATATAAAATAGAAAATAAAAGCTACTCAGACCGATTACACATGTGTCTGGATCCAAACATAACTGTTCAGCCTAAACAGTCAAAGGCTACATGGCGGCGGGCTAAGAGTCAAAACTAGTTCTCCATTAGGGGATACGTGGCTCGAAGAACTTTTGTGTGTGTAGGGCGCTGGTACAAATACCAGAAGTAGAAATATTTCTGCTGAGCTTGTCAAGTGTAACAACTCGGGTCTTTCACTACATATTACCCGACCTAATTTAGTTTTCGGGTAATTGTAATCAATAAAAACATTTAAACTATTTCATTTTATTACTTTTCTTTTACTTAATTATTAAACTTTGAGTTAACTACATTTTACTCACCTAAACAGGAGTTTTAACCACTTTGCATCCACACCCAAAGTTAAGGGACTAAATAACAATTCTGCCTAATTATTTTTATATTATGAACCAAACACAAAACCATACCCTTTTATCTAACCCAAACACGTATTTGACCCAATTACCTGTGACCGCTTACCCAGGCTCAAACCCAATCCAATACCCGTATTTACGAACCGGTCTCTACAATATTGTACCTTGGTCCTTAATTCTCGTAATAAAAATGGTAATCGAATCAAAATACGTTAATTACTTACCAATTACGGCCTAACCGACAATCTAATTAAGTTAATTAGATCAAACGAAATTGATTTCTTATTTTTATTCTTAGCCGACTCACTCGTTTACCGTTAGACATGATAACGAACATGATAATACAATTAAACTTAGAAACTCGACCCTTATGCCAACGCCTAACAAACCCCTGTGGTTAATTGTGTTAAAGTGGTCTACTAGTGTCATTTTTAATCGTGTTCTTGGACGTCGACCTTGGTTCGTCGTTTGCCGCCGATTTGCAATCATACCAGGTAATTAGTATACGTATTGTGGTCGTTTTATCGTGTAATGCAATAACCCTAAAACCAATTATTTAATCGTTTGGCTGATTATTGATTTAAAGATTTAGGGTTTTATTGGATTTGGGGATGAACTGGATGTTATATTTAAAAATTGTTTCTCGTCTGATAACCAACTAGCATCCTAGCCCAGTTGGTTGTGTTTGTGTGCGTTAACTATGAGCCGGCCACCATACGCAAGTTCGAGTCCGGTCGTGCTCCGTTTTTATTATTTTTACTTTTCAATTGTTTTTAATGGTTCCTAATTATTTATATCTATGTTATAATTAATCTTAAATGTCAAATAAAGTGTCTTTATTCGATATCCGTAAACTCTAGTTTCTCGTTAAATAAGCTCGTTATAAGTTTTGTGTGTGTGTGTGTGTGTGTATATATAGGGTTGGTATCATTTAAGAACTCCAAAAAAGTTAAGAACTGTTAGGAACTCTAAACAATAAAACATTTTTTAAATTTGTTTTATATACTAACATTATTTAAGAGTAGTTTTATCATATTTTATATAAAATATTTTGATTACATATATAAATCACAAGTTTACATATGTGTAAAATTTATTTATTAACAAATTTACATAGGTGTAAAAGAAAACATAGATATGTATAAAAACTAATTTTCAAAACTGTAATTATAAATATAGATATACAAAATGATGAAACTACACTCAAATAACATTAACATACAAAAATTTTTATAAAAAACGTTAGTTTTCAATGGTTCCTTCAAGTTCTTAAATAATTTTAGGGTTCTGTAATGATTCTCATATATATATATATATATATATATATATATATATATAGTATGTATGTATGTATGTATTTTATATATTTACTAATAATGAATCATCATTATTTTATTATAACCCGAGACCGTTAGTGGTGTTTTCTCGTCGTCAACGTCTTTATAAATTTACTTTAATTAATGTTATATATATGTGTTATTCTTTAAAATTGTAGCAATTGGATTTTAATAGTATTAATTATATTTATAAAATTAGATTTTTGTTAAATATCCCAAGATACATATTGTATTATGAATATATATTTTAACGTTGGTATTAATATATTTAATATAGTACAAGTGATATATTTTGTTGGGTTTTCGTTAAAGATTCTAGAATATCAAACTTATAATAAGTAGATATTTAAACGTTTATTACTATAGTATATCGTAACTCATATTTATTTAACTTAATTATTCATAACTTAGATTATATGGTAAGCAAGTTATTCTTTTAATTTAAATAATAACTAATAATATTGTTTTCATAATAACAATTACCGAATGAATCAATCGTCTAATCAATAACCATTCTAATCACAACATAACCCAAATAACATCGAAACATTAAATTCATTATGCATGTTATCTCATTATTAATTAATTCTTATTATTATCATTTAACTAGGAATCCTTGTCGGTGTATCCCTTAGAGTTCATCTTTCTCACATCATCATTTATAATTCTTTCATCCGCTCAGGTGAGTATTTCACTCCCCTCTTTTAACTCATTTTTAACCGTTTTGGGGACAATGCCTTCTATTTATTTTATTACTATATATTACTTAACTTGCAACTGTTGTCACTTGTGTTTAACAATTTATACCTTACTTTTTTATGTGGTTACTTGCTTTATATGCTTTCGCATTCGAAGAGGTCCAACATAATCTTAGTCTAGTATGATCATACGACCGTCGTAGTGGCCGGCGTCCGACGCATTGACAATGGTTTCACCGACACCTCATATTTGGTAACCAATGCCCATTCGCATGGCAGCAGTTTAGCCCTTTCTTTATGGTTTGATTTATTTGTTTATATGCTATGGTTAAATTGCTTATCTCACTTGACACAGTTTGCTATCTTATTTATTATTATATAAAATCATGAAAATTTGGTGTTTTACTCACTCAACCTTGTGTTGACAAAACTATTTTATTTTCAACGCATATGCAGGTCATCGTATGATGTAGTTGAAGTTAGAAGATTGTTTAAGGACTTATGCTAGAAGAAATTCAATGGGACAATTAATTTTATGATTTTGATTTGTGTTTGTTTTGAAATATTGTAATGAATAATTGTTTTATTTGAAATTATTAAATAGATATTGAAACTTATAATGTTGAATGATAGTAACCTTGTGAGTTGTGACAATCAGTTCGCGCCCCGACATTTCCGCCGTAGGTTGGGGTGTGACATCAAGAAACCTATATTTGTATTGTAACCATAATTTAAATGTTTTTAGAGACATACGTGTTCACCAGCACATTGCTGACGTATTTTTCCCACATTTTAGGGAAACAGATTAGCACATGTAGCAAGGAAGTATAGTCATTCATGGAGTTAGATGCTCGCAAGGTAGAGATGGCTCAGTTTTATATTATTAAAATATTATAAACAAGATTTAAACATGATTTATAAATCAAATACTCGGGTATTTATTATTTGAGAAGTTTCAAATAAATTAATATTTTATTATAACCAAAGTCTTCCGCTAAAATAAACCGCAACTCTGATGTATTTACAAAACAGGTACCAACTATTGGTCATAAGCCTAGGCCCTAAGCCGAGGTGTGACAGGTTGGTATCAGAGCCATTGATCTTAGCGAATTAGGTATTTAATTATACTTAGGCTTTGATCATAGACAGATATCAATATTATAAATAGAGCCATTAGTTTCAACGAATTAGGTATTAATGTATTAGTACCTAAGCTTTAAATACTTGTTGAATAAGTAGGGATAAGCAAAGATTGAAAGTATACATATCCCTAAACATAATCTTTACCAATGTCTTATACAAACTACTTTGGGCATATACGCCAAGTAGCCAAACATTCAATCGCTGCACTTGAATCTGAACCATCGCGCATGGCAAATAATAACAGCTATTATACAAGCATTTTCAATCAAGGACAACCGAAAGTTCTTAATTTGCCATATGGAAGTCAACTGACATATCTTCATTGCAATCTACAAATACCCATAGAAATATCAATCTTTACAGGACCATCAGTTTCAGCAAAATAGATACTTGACTGAAAAATATCTAAACTTTAATCATAGAATATTCAAATATTACGGATAAGGTAAATTGTATGGGTAAGATAAGAACGCATTCTTACTTTTTATCAAACCTCACGCATGTGTCCGATCATAATAGTTATACCAGTCGACCTCGATCCGATAAAGGAAAGGGATGCATTAGAACATCTCTACTCCCAATTCCTGTGTCCAGTGAAAAAGATTCATATCAAACGACAATGGAAGAAAATTCAGATTCATTCGACACTAAGACTCCACCACTTCCGATAAGTGCAAATCAGAATATGCAAGGAACAAGATCAAGTACATCAAAGAAACCAATGTTGTCAAATGGAAAAGGAGTACTGACTAATCCAGAAGACAATAATCAGGAACCACAATATTTCAGTTTTCCAGCATTACAAAATCCTAACTTTGCTCACACTCAAGGTGAATGCTTGAATACATATCAAAATTTCTTAGAAGGAATGTATGACATTGAAGATAATTTAATTCATTACTAAATCAATGTCACCAATTAGCAAAAGCAATGCTTAAGAAAGAAATGGAAAAAGAGAAAATACAAAAAGAATAGGAGATAAGCAAAAACACCAAGAAGGAAAACAAGATCAAGAAATTAATCATTCGCTGAAATAAGTAGACAATAAGATCTTAATAGTTGTAATCAGTATAACAATAGCAGTTTTGTACATTCTTGCTACTACAACATAAATAAAAGATGTGTTTTACTTTCTTTGAAATACTAAACTTATCTTTAAAATTATGTCAAGGAATAGAAAGCATAAACTTTTAGAGTAATTCTCCCAGAAAGTCTGAAAGAAAGAGGATATCGGATTAAGGAAAAGTCCAGGTGGACAAACTCCAAAATATTAATAACTCCAAATCAATATCAGAGGGATATTTAGCAAAAGAGACATAAATAAACATAGAAAGAGAATTATAGAAATTCTCATGGATTGTCTATACATAAGGTATGTACTAGTCATTTGAACATAATACAATAAAGGGAAAAGTAGTTATATCTTTATAAAACCTTATCAAACATCATCAAGATATTAAGAAAATGCTATGGTAATTATGGATATATGGATATATCATCTTATACAATTTTCTTAATATCATTTCTTAGTCAAAAGGCAAAACATATGGATTGTGCCCAACACAAGACGAATAACCTCAAGAAAATGTTAGTTGAGGTCCAAGAAAAAGAAGAAACAAAGTTAGAAAGAAATTCCTTTAAGACTACGACAAATTTATTAACGTGTCATAATCAAGAGATTTCTTGTACTTGTAGCGTTAAGTTCACATATCATGCAGTATATCATCAATATATAAGTTTCTTTCATACTGATGTAATTCTATGTACAGAATGTCGAACCTAAACAGTCAAGCAAATAATGATGAAGTATTCAAACAAAGAAGCAACAAGAACATGACACAAACTGGCCATGAGATTCCTAAACAATATTTAGTCAAAATACAAGAAATAATTCATGACGCAATGACTCCTCTCATCGATGCAATGAAAGGAGAGATACATAAAATTAAACATTCAAATAAGGTCGTTAGAACCCATCCATACCGAAAACCTTCACATCATGATAAAAGCATTCATAATCTCAATACTAATAGCCAATTCAATAATAAGCTCAAGAACCATATAGTAACTCATGTAATAACTCGGTTTTCTCCATATATTATACCTGACCCGCCCTTATGTTCGGAATATTTTACTAATAAAAATACAGAGTTTATCGAGTAATCATTTCCATACCCTCAATTGTTTATTATATATATATATATATATATATATATATATATATATATATTTACTTATATTTAAATATATGTAAACAAACTTTCATTTATATTCATTTTGAACCCTAAACCAAACTTTAACCCTATTTTATACCCATCTCAATAGTCTAGGGACTATCTAGCAAGATCTGGATATTATTATCCAAACCCATTTACCTAATGATCCAAAACCCGTAATCCATGAACCCGTTTACCCAAATTGTGTCTTGAACCTTAATCATCGGGATATTTATGGAATTGGTCGCCGTGAATCACATATGTTGCCTAAACGGGCACACACACTTAACTAATTGGGAAAAACATATCAATAAGATACTTATTAGTATTATTAACCAAAACCGTCATATGAGCTTTTCTTGAATTACAATCTATACATCATAATAACACAATTAAATTGGCATACACCATCTGCGGGTCATCTTGATTCAAAACCCAATACTTAATTGGCGTCTAACGATCTGCAAAGCGTCTAACCTTATCCTTTTGTTCCGCGGCTATTCATCTCGTTTTCCATCTTCGATTCGTCATATTTTGAGTTAACTAAACAGTTTAGCATGTTCGTTTTTCTCTGTAATACAAAAGCCCTAATACTAATTGATCAATAAACAAGCAGAACGATCTATTGTATTTTCTAGGGTTTACGCGAATTTGGGGATAAATTGATAACTTTATAAAGAATCGTTTTCATTGTTTAAGCAACTAGGATGCTTGGTCTGGTGGCTAGTGCATTCTTGTCTGGTCCTTGTGTGCCGGTCAGGGGCCCGGGTTCGAACCCTCCCGTATTATTTTACTAGGCCAACACCCGTAAGTTTATTTTTGATGTTTTTTTAAGTATTATAATTAAGATAAATAACCCACTAATATTATTTTACTAGACCAACACCCATAAGTTTATATTTCTTGTCAATTAAATCCTGTTACTAGCTTTAGTACATGTGTGTGTATATATATATATATAAATGTATTTATTAAAAATGTATATTAATAGTAAACCTTATTCTCTCTATTTAAAACCCGATAACACCAAGTCACGCTTTTATGCCCTTAAATCTCGTTAGAAGTTTTCGGTATTGTATATGTATATATATATATACACGTAATAATAATAAACTTTGTTTTATTAAAACCCGATACTTTAATCCATGTGTCCTCGTCGAGAATGAATTTATAAAGTTGCTTATTTTTATTTTAGTATGTATATGTATTATATTATTATATAATAAACGAATTATATATATTTTTCCTTAAAAGATTTAAATAAAATATTTATTTACATTTTACTACATATTATATTTAAATAGTTACACATTATTATTATGATTATCTATTTACTTATATATTAAGTATTCTATTTATTCAAATAATTAAAAGTATATCCCATTTCATATTTAATTATATTATTTCATTTAATTTGTATATTTGATCATTTATTTATTCAGATTCAATTTTCTTAAGCATATCATTTAAGTACTTAATTATATATTTTATCAAGAATAGTTGTTGGTGAATTTATAAGTAATATGACTAATGATCCTAACTATATCATTCGCTCGATCAATAAACATTCTAATCCTAAACCTAACTCAATTCACATTAAAACCTTAATTCATCAAATTATGCTATATCTCTTATAATCAATTTAATATTGTATTATTTAACTAGGAGTCATTGACGGTATACTCCGAAGGGTTTATCTTTCTCATCACTTATATTTCGTTCATCCGATCAGGTGAGTAATCACTCCCCTTTTTACTTATTTTTAAACTTTTTGGGGGCATATGCGTATCGTATCATATTTATCTACTATCTAGTATTCAAAACCGCACTGTTTAATCCTTGTGTTTATATCAGTTTATGCCTAACTTGCTATTTGCTTACTTGCTTTACTTGAACCGCATTCGGAGAGGTCCAACATAATCTCATTAAAGTATGATCATACGACCGTCGTAGTGGCCGGAGCCCGATCGCATTGGCAATGGTTTCACCGACACCTCATTTTTGGTAACCAATGCCCATTCGCATGGCAACGGTTTAGCCCTTTCTTTATGTTTGATTGTTTGTGTATGTGCTATAGTTTAACTGTTTATTTCACAGGAACAGTTTGCATCTTTCTTTATATATTATATATACTATTGCTGTTGTGTCTTAAACTGGTGTTTTACTCACTCAACATGTGTTGTTTACCAAAATATATTTTATACGCATTTGCAGGTTATCAGCTTGGTTGTTTAGCAAGATGAATATCATGTTGAGATGCTTTTTAGGATACAAACTTAATTAATCATTGTTGTAATGTCGTTATACTCGATGTATTTAACTGTAATTGTTTTATTTGAAATTATTAAATAGATATTGAAACTTATAATGTTGCATGATAGTAACCTTGAGAGCTGTGACAATCAGCTCACGCCCCGACATTTCCGTCGTATGTTGGGGTGTGACAGATTGGTATCAGAGCCGAAGGTTTAAGATAGGTCATTAGTGGTGCCTTAGTAACATGCTTAGGAGCCCCATACGTGCTTATTTGTTTACCTGATGTGTTCTATTTGATTGTTTACAGCTTACGTAATTATTTGCTAGATTAAGTACTTATTTAATTGTTTATTTTATTTTTCATGCACACACACAGCTCCGTAGCTATGATTCACTCTCAATTAATTTTATTACTCCGAGACTGTGTCTCATTGTCAAAATATTTTTATAACTCCGACGCAATGCCTCATTCCCAAGATATATATTTACATTTAAATTTTTGTTGATTGTTTTCGTTGACGGGAATTTCTTTTAGGATTTCCTAAGTTTTATTTTTACTTTTTAAGCGTTTACCGTAATCAGTTAACGCTTACAGTTTTCCATTGCGTTTTAGTGTTATTATTTTATTACTTTTAAATGTCTAGTCGGGTGAAAAATCCATGGGACGTCATGGACACGCAAGCTATTCATTTTCACAATTTTTATATTTACGATATTTGGGTTGGAGCATTATTGAATTACTCAATTACTTAATTATTCAAATACATTGAATCAAGACTTATTGATTCAATTCATTCACATACTCACAAATATTTTCATTCTCATGATGGAACACAAATCATTCACTCACTGGGACTCTGTTATCACAAGTCCATCTAAACAATTTACTATTTAATTTTCTAATCGGTTATCTCACACTCATATCATCACATTCACAAATTATCAAGAGCAATTATAACTATTTTCTCATACGCATATTATAACATCATCAAACTATCAAATATAATAAAAGTATTATTAAATACCTTAATATTTAAAGAATATCCCTCATGTTCACGATTATCACGTTATCAATTAACGAACTTATCACAAGTAACTCAATACCCCCAATAACTATCAATTACATCTCAGTTATCAACCTCAAATTTTAAGTATTAACATTTTAATTTGTTATGCTTTGATAAAATCTCATATCAAATCTCCTCATTGATTATACCATCTACTTAACAAATTTCCGTAAAGATTATCTCATTTAAATTCTGACTTATCCTTAAGTCATGATTAACGCTAGCACAACTTATGTCGAATTTCACTTTTCCTTAATAACTAATAAGAAATTACACAGCTTATTATTTATACTCATTTAATCTCAATTTAAATAATTATAGAATGATTTATACATCAAACAATATAGATCATATATTCTCTACACCCGCTTTATGACCACAAGTACAGTCAAAGAGATAGCTCCTACAATCTCTAGGGTATAAATTCTAACTCAAATCACTAATACAATTAATTTAATCTTGACCACTAATTTCTTTCAAAGAAATTTCGATTCATTTACTCTTACTCACTCTTATAACAATGATTGTAACAAGCGCAAGCTTAATAATCGAGTTTAGGTTAGTAAGTAAACCAATTATCAATCTCAACGAAATCATAGTGTCCCAAACAAGAAACCTTACACCGGAATACGCTCGTTACGTCTTATTTGCGACTTTCGTCATCCGACTCAATCCTTGTGTCATTCTTACACTCACTATAACCGTTATGGTTATCCCGTTAACACTTTTCGTACACTACCTACGACACAAGACATCCCACAACGGTCTATGCTGTCGACTTAGCTTTATACACCTACTACATGTGCCTTCTACAATTATGAAGACCCTAATCACCTACGCAACGCATTGTTCTTTACTCATTCACGCCTAGTTCAAATTATACCGGCACCATACCATACTACTCATGCTTAATTAGCTTAAACCTACCAACTCTATGCCTTTCAGGCTTTCTTCATGTAACAAGGTTGTTCTCGCTTATTTGATTCTAAACCCACAAGACCTAATTTCATCAAGCTTACCTTAGTCAAACCTCGTTTTCACAAACCTATTCGAGGTGCCTCAAATCATTCAATCTCAATTATTTAAGTTTTCATAAACTCAATTAACAAAGGTGTTTTGAATCAAACCAATCGTAGTTAAGTTTTCACAAAGAAGATTTTTATCGTCTTGATCATGTTCGTCTAAACGTATTTTGTATTCAATTATACCTTAAACAATAATTTGTCTAAATTACTGATTTTGGAACAAACCCAACCTGGAAAATCCATCATTTTAAGTAATTTTTATTTTTATTTTTTTATTATTATTTTTTTTTGCATACAATAAAACTTTTCTAATCTTTCAAAGATCAATATCGTTGCTTGTCGTAGCCTGGTTTTTATTTAATCAAAAACAAAATTTAGGAGTTAATTCGTTAACATTACGTCAATTAATTAAAATATTTAGATTCTCATAAATTAAAACAATTCTTCAATTTAAAAGGACAAAATTTCGACAGCCAGTTATTAGTTGATCATATCATTTAATTTGTCTTCTCATATTTATTTTATTATTTCTCCAAATATTGAAAGCATGTCAATTTCTACCCTCCATCTCAATTATTAATATTTTTGGTACATCATATATTTATTGATCTCATGTTACACAATTTATCTTTCATCTTATAAATTTTCATCGTTGAAATATAACTGTTGTAGTTTTATTGTTATTTGAACTCTTCATCATTTAACCAAAAATTATCTCCACTATGGAAATATTCTCTCTCATTATTTAATTTAATTTTCATTATTTAAAAGAAACTTTTCATTAAATTCCCATGACCACTCATTTCATGTATTGACAATTTCATGATTTTTGTTGAAAACCTACGGTGGTTCGTGGGGATCATAACAACCCATTTTCACTTTTGTTAGATTTCGTTATATAGTTGAAGTCGCACGATGTTTCGTAGCAATTTCAACTCTTTACTTCAATTTTAATACATTATGAGGATTTAAAATATTTCGATGATTTCCTTAGTTGTTAGTGGAATAGTCATAATGGTTCATACATATCCAGCTCCACGTTTTCTTCTATTTAAGTATATTAATTCTCAACTCATATTTATTTTCATTATCACTTTAATATTCATTATTTATTTATTTATTTTTTTTATTATAAACTATGAATATTACAATTTTTGGTCTTAATTATAACGAATTTATGGAGATAGGAAAACCCCTTTGTCATTTGGGGGATATTTCAATGACTCGCCTTATATTATAACTAATTTTAAAGATTTAATTGGAATAAGACTATCTCGGTGGTTCGGGAATATCCTTCTCCCAATTCCATCTATTTAAAATTTGTAAATTTGTTGCATACATATTTCTGCATTTTCAATTACTACCAGTAATTTAATATTTTAATTTACGTCATCTTAAATACACAATTACGATATTTCAGTGTCGTATAAAGTTCTCTTTGAATTTCATGAGTTTCTCATTTAACTAAACTGAATCCCTCAAAGTCTTTGTTTAATCTTGTTCAAATTTGTACTCGCGATCTTATGAATTCTACATCGAATGTTGCACTATTTAAAAATTTCACATGTTATTATTCGTCTACAATTATCAATTAATCCTTCATCAACTTTTGTTTTCCTTGATATCATAGAGTTTTGGTTTGTTGTCTTATTTGGTAAGTTCACATAAATTTGTTAGTTGGCTCGTATTCTCACTCTCTTTCTTCACAATCAATCTTGTCGACGCATCATCTATCCCAACTTCAATGTTTCCGTTTCTCTTAACTTTTAAGTTACTTTAAAATTTTCACTAATTACATTAATCAAACTTGAAAGTTCACCTAAACTGCTTTATTAGAAATATTTTATATAATCTTCTGATTTTACACTTATAATAAAATAACTCCAATGGTCTTATAATATGTTAACACTTTCCTCATATTTATAATAAATTAATAACTTTTCCCACAAAATCATGTCTTTCAAATATTTTGTAAACCACACGATGGGACGAGTTATGTGAACCATCCGACGACCTAAGTAATTATGGAGGCCTACATAATTATCGAAGTCATAATGCGTACAATTGTGTGTCATAATATAGAATCGAAAAGTAGTTTGGGATAACGATATAAATATAAAGATGATAAGGACATAGTGAATACGCCGCCGGTACATCCTATATATAAGTGCCCTTATCGGATTTTCATTTGAAGCGTTGTTTTGACTATTAAAAGTTCTTTGTTATGATAAATTTTAAAATTTTATTTAAATTTTTCTTTATCTCAAATGTTAATGGTATTGTTTAGTTTTCTCTAATTTCGAGACGAAATTCTCTAAAGTATGGGAAACTGTAATAACTCGGTTTTCTCCATATATTATACCTGACCCGCCCTTATGTTCAGAATATTTTACTAATAAAAATACAGAGTTTATCGAGTAATCATTTCCATATCCTCAATTGTTTATTATATATATATATATTTATTTATATTTAAATATATGTAAACAAACTTTCATTTATATTCATTTTGAACCCTAAACCAAACTTTAACCCTATTTTATACCCATCTCAATAGTCTAGGGACTATCTAGCAAGATCTGGATATTATTATCCAAACCCATTTACCTAATGATCCAAAACCCGTAAACCATGAACCCGTTTACCCAGATTGTGTCTTGAACCTTAATCATCGGGATATTTATGGAATTGGTCGCCGTGAATCACATATGTTGCCTAGACGGGCACACACACTTAACTAATTGGGAAAAACATATCAATAAGATACGTATTAGTATTATTAACCAAAACCGTCATATGAGCTTTTCTTGAATTACAATCTATACATCATAATAACACAATTAAATTGGCATACACCATCTGCGGGTCATCTTGATTCAAAACCCCATACTTAATTGGCGTCTAACGATCTGCAAAGCGTCTAACCTCATCCTTTTGTTCCGCGGCTGTTCATCTCGTTTTCCATCTTCGATTCGTCATATTTTAAGTTAACTAAACAGTTTAGCATGTTCGTTTTGCTCTGTAATACAAAAGCCCTAATACTAATTGATCAATAAACAAGCAGATCGATCTATTGTATTTTCTAAGGTTTACGCGAATTTGAGGATAAATTGATAACTTTATAAAGTATCGTTTTCATTGTTTAAGCAACTAGGTCGTTTGCTTGGTGGCTAGTGCATTCTTGTCTGGTCCTTGTGTGCCGGTCAGGGGCGCGGGTTCGAACCCCCCCTATATTATTTTACTAGACCAACACCCATAAGTTTATATTTCTTGTCAATTAAATCCCGTTACTAGCTTTAGTACATGTATATATATATATATATAAATGTATTTATTAAAAATGTATATTAATAGTAAACCTTATTCTTTCTATTTAAAACACGACAACGCCAAGTTACGCTTTTATGCCCTTAAATGTCGTTAGAAGTTTTCGTTATTGTATATGTATATATATATACACACTTAATAATAATAATAATAATAAACTTTGTTTTATTAAAACCCGATACTTTAATCCATGTGTCCTCATCGTTGAATGAATTTATAAAGTTGCTTATTTTTATTTTATGTATGTATATATATTATATTATTATATAATAAATGAATTAAATATATTTTTCCTTAAAGATTTAAATAAAATATTTATTTACATTTTACTACATATTATATTTAAATAGTTACACATTATTATTATGATTATCTATTTATTTATATATTAAGTATTCTATTTATTCAAATAATTTAAAGTATATCCCATTTTATATTTAATTATATTATTTTATTTAATTTGTATATTTGATCATTTATTTATTTAGATTCAATTTTCTTAAGCATATCATTTAAGTACTTATTTATATATTTTATCAAGAATAGTTGTTGGTGAATTTATAAGTAATATGACTAATGATCCTAACTATATCATTCGCTCGATCAATAAACATTCTAATCCTAAACCTAACTCAATTCACATTAAAACCTTAATTCATCAAATTATGCTATATCTCTTATAATCAATTTAATATTGTATTATTTAACTAGGAGTCCTTGACGGTATACTCCGAAGGGTTTATCTTTCTCATCACTTATATTTCGTTCATCCGATCAGGTGAGTAATCACTCCCCTTTTTACTTATTTTTAACCTTTTTGGGGGCATATGCGTATCGTATCATATTTATCTGTTATCTAGTATTCAAAACCGCAACTGTTTAATCCTTGTGTGTATATCAGTTTATGCCTAACTTGCTATTTGCTTACTTGCTTTACTTGAACCGCATTCGGAGAGGTCCAACATAATCTCATTAAAGTATGATCATACGACCGTCGTAGTGGCCGGAGCCCGATCGCATTGGCAATGGTTTCACCGACACCTCATTTTAGGTAACCAATGCCCATTCACATGGCAACGGTTTAGCCCTTTCTTTATGTTTGATTGTTTGTTCATGTGCTATGGTTTAACTGTTTATTTTACAGGAACAGTTTGCATCTTTCTTTATATATTATATATACTATTACTGTTGTGTCTTAAACTGGTATGTTACTCACTCAACAGGTGTTGTTGACAAAAATATATTTTATATGCATTTGCAGGTTATCAGCTTGGTTGTTTAGCAAGATGAAGATCATGTAGAGATGCTTTTTAGGATACAAACTTAATTAATCATTGTTGTAATTTCGTTATACTCGATGTATTTAACTGTAATTGTTTTATTTGAAATTATTAAATAGATATTGAAACTTATAATGTTGCATGATAGTAACCTTGAGAGCTGTGACAATCAGCTCACGTCCCGACATTTCCGCCGTAGGTTGGGGTGTGACAACTCAAGATTGTAGTTTCAAGGATTTCAAAACCTATGAACCTAAAGAATTTTATGAAAACCAAGGTATTATACCAACTTTACGATGGCTTGAGAAGATCGAGTTCATCGTCATCATTAGTCAATGTACTGAGATTCAAAAGATTCAGTACGCATCTTTGAAATTCAAAGGTAAAGCTCTAGAATGGTGGAACACTCTAATTATGAGAAAGGGCAGAAAAACCTTGTATCAAATGAAATGGGAAGATTTCAAAGAACTAGTATTACAAACGTTTTGCCCTATGCATGAAATCAATCATATTCAAACCAAGTTTCTAAACCACAAGATGGATGGCAAAAATCTCACAGGATACAATGTTAAGTTCCTTGAATATTGCCAATCAACTCCGCGTCTAGATGTCTCAGAATATAACAAAGTTATTCAATACCTATCTGGGTCACCCAAAGAGATAGTAGATAGTAAGAACCCATATGCCACAAACAACCTCCTCGGCCATGGAATTGGCTAAATATTTTCTCAAGAGTATGGAAAGAAATAAAGAGGTTAAAGAGAAAAATAATATGAAAAGGAAAGAAAGAGCAACGGAAAAACAAATAAAGAAGATCAACAATGAGAAAACATTTAAATTCAAAAGACCAACTTGTTAATACTGTAGTAAACAACATTATGGAAAATGCCAAAAACAGAACAAGAACAATACATCAGTCACATGTACTTTTTGTAACAAAACCAGTCATTCTGAATATGACCGTAGAAGGAAAGCAGTTGCATGCTTCAATTGTGGAAAAAGGGACATTTTAAAAAAGGAATGTTCAAAGACGCAATAAGCAATAAAAAGATCAACAACAATAAGGAGGAAACAGAAGGAGCATTTGACAATCAAGAATAGAAACAAACAAGAGTATATCTAAGAAACGTTCAAAGACCCAAAGGCATAAGAAATAGTTAGTTAACTATTGTAAACTACTTGTTAACTCGTGTTTAAACGAGAAGTTTTGTAACAACAAAAGGATAGTTAAATCCCTAAAGAAATAAAGAAAGATATTAGCATACAGATTGTGTTTTTACACAAAGAATACTTATACTCATAACAAAAGAGATAGTTAAATTTCAAAAGTTCTCGAAATGTAAGAAACTATGTTATTTAATAACTATCATCTATAGAAAGATGAAATAAAGAGAACGATGAATTTAACTAGACATAAGATTATGTCTTCTCAAAGGAAATTCAGTTATCAGACCTTTGAAAGTTCAAAGGAATAATTGATGAACATAAAATGAAAGGAATTCGTCAAGATCATGAAACGAAGGATTACATGGTTCAAAGTATGAATATCTTGAAAGGTATCAAGAAGAATAAATCAAAAGGATTTGACAGACTAAATCCAAGAAGCAATGTAGTTAACATCAATAAATGTTTAGAATGCAAAATGTAAGGTAAATAGTTAAACACAACTGGCCACTGTGCTTAACAATTTACAATTACTTATGACATTCTGAACTATTGATTGAATACATCATCCAAAATATGTGAGTTAACAACAATTCAGGAATTTCAATCATTCAAACAATTCGAGTTAAACTCGAGAAACAGATTAGAATGAATATGGTAGTAAAGAAATAAGCAAGAAATTATTCACAACGAATCTCGAGGACGAGATTTATTCCAAGGTGGGGAGGATGTAACATCCCCAAAATTTTGGTCCAAATTTAACAACTTGGTAAAGTTGAAGGATCAAAACTGTTCTCTAAAATAAGTAATGAGAAAATTTAAATGAAGAAAATAAAATCATTTTATAAGGAAATAAAAATATTCCATAAAGAAAGTCATCTCATGTTAAGGATATGGAATAAGAAAATCCCATCCCACATGGAAAGATGGAAGAAAGTGGAAGCATTTCACATAGGTATAAATAAGGAAGTTAAAATTCATCCCACATGGAAAGTGGGAAAGATTTGGAAACTCTTTATAAAGAGATAAAATTTTATACTAATATTCTTTTATGCCTAGCATGCACCTAGTGGTTCTAGCGGAGGGTGCAAACACCCGACGCGCACGCAAGCGGGCACGGGCGATGGGCGTAATGTGGCGCTTTGATGGCGCACTTTGCACTTCACACGCTCGCATCGCCGCTTGAGAGTCACCTTATTATAGTAGTAAGACCCAGACAAGACAAGTTACCAATGACGAGGGATAAAAAGTGAAAATTTGAGTTCAGCATTCCATCGCGATGAGCCCAGAACAAAGGTCATCGCGATACGCAATGCACCATGATGACTCAGCACTCACGTGTCAGCACGTGGCATGGCGGCGGAAAATATACGGCCTCGCGATACGCGACGAGATTACTAAGACCCATCGCGTATCGCGATGGGTTGCAAAATCAGCCTATAAATAGGGGTTCATGGCATCTCATTCTTCACACACTAAAACACACTCATTAATACACATTTAGTCTCTTTTAAGTGCCGAGTATCGTAGTGCGTGCCAAGCTATGAGGTTCCGATAGTTTAAGCTCTAGTAGGCAATAGAGAGTAGAAGTGTTGATCAATCAATCTTAGTAATCGAACTTCGAATAACCGTGAAAGGTAGGGGTTCTGTCTAAGTCATTATGTTATTATTATATTATATTGCTTAGACCATAGTCAGGGGTATAACCCAAACCTTGATCATAATTATGTTTACATAAGCTTTAACATACAAGGATTATAGGAATGTATCTTCACAATTAAGAAACACAGTATTTTTCATTCATGAGGATATAGTCAAAATATAGTTTCTTCACAATTAAGAAACACATCTTATATACATGGAATATAGTTAAAATATTATTTCTTTATGATTAAGAAACATAAGATTTTACATACAAAGGTAGCAGTCAATGAATGTTTCTTATTGAAGAACAAACAGATTATAGATGTTTCTTCATGAAGAAGAAACTCAGCATAAGATTTGATAAATAAACAGAAAGACTACGGGAATTGATATTTTATTTAAACAAATGATCAATCAAGGTTTAAAGCTATTAAAACCAGACTAAAGGTCTGTAGCCGGATCAAGAGATGATCCGGGTATTTATATAAACCTATTCTATTATAGGTTAATCATCAATCAGTCAATCATTCACAAAGGTTTTCAAACGAGATCACCACATCATTCAGAACAGACAATCACAGGTGAATATGTTAACCTTTACAAACAGTCAAAACATATTTATACTCTATAAGATGAACGCGTTGTTTGTCTTAAAGAGGCAGTCAACGTTTACATGAGATTACGTGTTCTCTAAAACGTTATGATACGAAATAGAAAATAAAAGAAACTCAGACCGATTACATATGTGTCTGGATCCAAACATAACTGTTCAGCCTAAACAGTCAAAGGCTACGTGGTCGCAAGCTAACAGTCATAACTAGTTCTCCATAAGGGGCTACGTGGCTCGGAGAACTTTTGTGTGTGTAGGGCAGTGATACAAATACCGGAAGTAGAAATACTTCCGCTGAGCTTGTCAAGAAAACTATATTTGTATTGTAACCATAATTTAAATATTTTTAGAGTCATGCGTGTTTACCAGCACATAGCTGACGTATTTTTCCCACATTTCAGGGGAACAGATTAGCACATGTAGCAAAGAAGTATGATTCATGGAGTTAGATGCTCACAAGGTATTGATGGATCAGTTTTAAATATTAAAATATTATAAACAAGATTTAAACATGATTTATAAATCAAATACTCGGGTATTTATTATTCAATAAGTTTCAAATAAATTAATATTTTATTATAACCAAAGTCATCCGCTAAAATAAACCGCAACTCTGATGTATTTACAAAACATATACCAAATATTGGTCATAAGCCTAAGCCCTAAGCTGAGGTGTGACAAAAGTAAAGTCGTGTCATAGCCTTTGCTAAATAGGATGAGGATTGCGCGAAAGCGGGTTCGGTTCTTGTCAGGCTTGGGTTTGTGAGCGGTTAGTTGATCTAGTTTGTGTTATGCTAAATTTTTCCTATATCCTTGGTTGTGTAGTATTCATTTCCATTAGGGTCGTGTGTTGGTGAGTCAGATGGGAGAGTCGACATTAGAACACCTTAGTAATCGTTTTCTGGTTTGTTTTAAAATCAATTAAGTGTAAGTTAGGGTTTGTTAGTGAGACCGAGAGGTGATCTAGCTAGCTTGAGCGAACCTTAGTTTTGTCATCTTTAGATACTGGTTTCGTGAGATCATTCAATCCATTTGCTTGTTAGATCGTCAATTTGATTCTTACTTAGGTAGACGTTTTCTCCATTGTCAGTCACAATCGTTATGTTTCGTTCAGTGTTTCAGTTAAGTCCAGTTAAGTAAGTTAAGTTAATTAATTTAGTTAAAGTAATTTAGGTTAAGTAGTTTTAATTATTAAAAACAAATTAAAAAAATATTATTCTTAGGAAGGTCTTGTCTAGGGTTTAGTAATCAATAGGCGTTTTCACGTGTCCTTGTGTTCGATACTCGGACTTCTTAGGTCTATGCTACTTGCGATCGGTACACTTGCCGGTTGTGTGTGGTGTTATTAGGAATTTCTGTTTTAAAATTAAAGCTTAGTTGTGAGTCCTGTAGAAAGAAACACTCATTTGACACACATCAGATCGTCAAAGGGGTAGAAAGAATATATCACAAGTTCAGTGTCACCGTTGTGATGAGTTCGGTCACTTTGCGTCTATGTGCCCGGAACGTGTGAAGGAACAGGAAGAATCAAATTTGAACAAAATAGATGTTTTTGATCCATCTTTATTTATAATAAAAAGTAATCAAGAAACAACGTTTTTGAATGAAGATGAAGTGTTTCCAAAGCATTTCGAAACCAGACCGATGGAGAAAGGTGTTTGGTATCTCGACAACAGAACATCGAATCACATGACGGGTAAAAAGGGTTTTTTATGAGTTGAATGAATGTGTCACGGGAAAGGTGAAGTTTGGAGACGAATCTTTTATTGATATTCAGGAAAATGGGTCAGTTTTAATTGAAGGGAAAAACAGGGAGCAACGCCTGTTAATCGATTTCTACTATATCCCGAGCCTACAATGCAATATGCCATTATCATAATTCTTTGTCAAGCAACGGAATGTGGATGCGAGATTCACATGAAACACGATTTCCTAACCATTAAAGATTATATATGTAAGCTTTTGACAAAGGTGACAAGGACCAAGAATAGATTGTATAAGATTGATCTCAAGATAACAAGTCCTTGTATACGAGGTAGCATTGGAATAAGAATTTTACAGGTCAGGATCTTTAAAGAATTGGACTGAAAGAAGACAAGTCGGTTAGGAGTCAGATTCCAATCAAAGATCCAGGTTCAAAAATTCAAAGTCCAAAGAAGAGTGTTCAAAAAATTATAAGCGCAATCAAGAAAGAGATTCAAGCCCAAGGGAAGGCAAGTAATGATCAAACGAAGCAAATGTTTCTTCAAGTGAAGTGGAACCCAAAGAACATTACAAGAGATAAAGAAAGTCTCGGGAGAATGAAGAAAAGGATGACAATCATGAAGCTGAAGACCTGTCAATTTTGAGTAGGAAATTAGGGGGTGAGTCATATACAAAAATGAGGAGGGGGTTGATTGTTGGCTCAATTGTTGTTTGACTCGAGTGACGAGTGTACGACCCAACCCAATAACTAAAAGGAGTTATTAATGGGTTGCCTATAACCAAATTAGGGTTATTAGGTTTCTTGTTAGCTAACTTGAGTTAACATTATAAACAGAGACAACCAATTTGGGGTTGTCAAGAAGTTGATGCAACCAAGTTAGGGTTCATCAAAAGTCAAACCAAGTTATGGTTTGAGAGTATCAATTTTTTGAGTTATATTTTTTGATTAATATAAAAGAGAGTTATTTATTTAGTTCATCTTTGATTATCGACCAGGACTTGAAACACTGGGTTCGAGCTCCCTGGAACTCCTATGGGAAATTGTGTATCCCCTTTTCTGAAGAGTGATGGTGATTTATATAGAAAAGCATAAACATGGCCATACTTCTATTGCGACAGGCCCTGCTTCTATCTTTCCGCCATACTTATATTTTGGTATGGTCACGCTTATATTTGGCAACACTTATGTTTTAGCATGGCCATATCTGTCTTGGCAAGGCCATATTGACCTATTTGTAATATTTTCCATCAAAATCAAATTGTTTGCAACTAGGCAAGGAAAAGGTTGTCATACACCATCTCCCATGCCTTGTTTGCTTGTTGTTCAAACCTCCCAGCTTTATAAAAATAATGTAATCTTCAATTTTTATAATTCTTACAAATTTAACTCTCAAAGTTGGAATTTCACAAATAGTACACATAAGTGTCTAGTTTTATGAAATTTGCAATTATCGTCCATAAAACAAGGGAAAATTTGAGTAATAATATGTGTAGTTTTAAGCACATTAATATATTTGCAGTATTTTATGGTTTTTATTTAGTTTATTTGCGAACAGTTGTACTTCATACGTGCTTATATGTTGCAGATCATTGAACATTCAAGATGCTAAATTGGGACTTGTACAAGCACGAGATGAAGTCTCGAGAAGATCGTAGAGTAAATGGAAGCTATCCAATGTGGAGACTTAAGCCTAAGTGAGTTATACAAGTAGTGGAGTTGAAATGAGAACAAACCAGTGAATACTGAGACCCGATGTAGGGAAACGAGAAATGGAGCGTTGACCTTTTCAACTCAATTTTTTGGGCGTAGGGAAACGAGGCCCAACGTAGCTTATGCGGGTGCTAATATTTGACGGGAACTAACAAGTGTTTTTAGGTATAAAAGGGCTATTATAAATCCTAACTCGTTTTGAACTTCTCTCTGACATATTTGGATGGTTTGGGGTGATATTTGGGCTTGGAAACACCACTAAATATCATTCGATTGATGCCTAACAATGATATTTTAAAATATGACGAAACAATGAGGTTAGCTTGTTTGGACGTTGTAGCATTAAAAATGTAAATGTGAGAGGTTTGTTCGAATTACACGTACGCTTGGTTTCAAAGTCACAAGCATTAACTGTGTCATCATTTTTTATTATGGGTGGCAATTGCAATATCAACATACATGATCTCTAGACGTTTTTTCCATGTATTGTTTTGTCTTGACAAAAACTTGTTACTATTCTTAACAAAAGAAGAACTACATGAATTTGAAAAAAAAAAAAAGGAGAAAAAGAAATTGAATTAGATGAGGAGGGGGGGGGGGGGGGGGTTATTTTGTAAAGTTGGAGACTAAAATAGAATAGAATATATTTTAGGTTAAAACACTTTTTTTTATATCTTCTTCTCCATCATCATCATCATCTGTTGCGCCAGAGTGCAAACGAAATATACAAATACAAATAATAATAATAATAATAATAATACATCATCGATCATGGACGTTAGGTCTGTAGTTGAAGCTATTTCTACGGATGACGATAATGCCCCTGTCTACCAGGTCGAAAGCCTCTGTATGCGTTGCCATCAAAACGTATACTCTCTCGATTCAATAATATTATTAATTAGGGTTATAATTTCTATTATTACTTTGGGTTGGATTATATTATATTATCAATCAGTTTTCACTTTCACTAATACTTATTGCCTGCCAGGGCACTACTAGATTTTTGTTGACATTCATTCCACATTTTAGAAAGGTAAACACTTATACTTCACTTTTCCTTCGTACTTGTAATAATAATAATAATTTCTCATTGCAGCTATTCTAAATGCAGATCTTGTTGTCAGCCTTTGAATGCTCTCACTGTAATGAGAGGTAATCTTTTTTTTTTTGAGAATTTCAAGAATTCATATTATCATAATATTTTTGCCTTCTCTTAACTGCCTTTTCGGTTATGGTTTTTTTTTTTTTTTTTACTTGATGCTTCGTTTGAAACTATTTAGTTTTTTATTTTATTAGGAATAACGAGGTGCAGTTTGCTGGTGAGATACAGCCTCGAGGGTCACGTTACCGTCTGGAGTTTTCATTAGGTGATCAAAAGGTAGAGAGAACTCAAGTATATGAAATAAATTCCCTTTTGTTTGCACGCAGTTGAATGTTACCTTCAAAACTTGTATAATATCATATATACCCAACCAAATAAATTAATATCCATTATACGCTACTTTTTTCCTTACACTCTAAACTCTTATATATTCTAATGCAAGTTTTAACGGAAGGGTATAAATGTCATAAATTTAAGAATTGACGAATTTGATTATACGATTTCTTATTTAGTAAGTATGATGATATTAATATATTATATCAAGTTTTGAGGGGGCCTGAAGTTTTCCCTTAATCAAATGGGGCAGACTATGATTTGTTTAAAAGAAGTACACAGGGAATAAATGCATTCATTAAAACATTATAGTAAATATTTCTTGTCCAAATGCAGATGCTTAATCGACAAGTAGTCAAATCTGAGACTGCCACAATCAAGGTACTTCACATGGAACTAACTTTCATATAATTCTAAGAAGCTTTTATTTTTTCAAATTATTTGTAATATTTATAAATATACTCATATGTAAAGTCGTCAATGTTTGTAGATTCCGCAACTGGACTTTGAGATACCTCCTGAAGCACAACGTGGATCTTTATCAACTGTATGTTTTGCATACTTTTTTTTTCTAGTTATCAAGTATTGGGTTTAGTAGCAGCAAAGTTGATTATTCTATGCATAATAGTGAGTCAAACAATAAAATGTGTTTTATATTTCTCAGGTAGAAGGGATATTATTAAGAGCTTGTGAAGAATTACAAGCCCTTCAAGAAGAGAGAAAGGTAGATATTCATTTACAAGTCATACTTCTAGAATGCTCTTATTTAAATCTTTTGACATGTTTTTTTATGCTTCTAGAAAGTGGATCCCCAAACAGCTGAGGCAATAGACCAATTTATAATAAAATTAAAAGCATGCGCAACAGGAAGTTCGTCTTTTACTTTCATTCTTGATGATCCTGCTGGCAACAGTTTTGTAGAGAAACCGTAAGTTAACATTTTATAATTTACTTTCTTTGCTTTGTGAAGAAAGTTATTGAATCCTATATTCTATTATATTTTAGCTAGGCACGTGTGGTTGAAGTTAGTGGGAACATTCATATGATTCTTTTATTTGTGCTGCACTTTGTAAGGATCAGTTAAAATCGTTTCCTTTGATTTCATCTTCAGATTTCTACAAGACGTGGTCCAAACCAGCCGAGCTTGAGCTTGTTAGGCTTGAGCTCGTTTCATTTTGATCTATAAACAACTTATATATACTTGTTTTTAATTATAAATCCCCGTAACATTTTACATAATATATACTATTTAATTATTTTCATCATAACTTTATATATTATATATAATAAATAATAATAATAATAATAATAGGTATTATATAAATATATAAATAAAATTATGAAGTTTCAATTTTATGAAGTTATCCCTATATTTAGTATATTGAATAAAAGTTTCATGTAAATGATAGGGTCGATTAGGTTTGTGAGCCAGCCCGGGTTTTTTTGTTAAACGAGCTTATTTTTATGCTCGAGCTCGTTTATTCTCGGATTGATTTGAATTTGAGCTTTTAGCTAGTCGATCTCGAGTAGCACACGAGCGGGCTTGGCTTGTTTATGCTTCTAGCGTGGCTGGTGTGTTGGTCATGGGTCTAGATCCAAGGACAAAATCTTCACTCCCACCCCCAACTTTGGGCTTAGAGCTAGGTATTAGCCTATTATGCTTGATTATTGTTGCGGGTTTTTCTTGTCCCCCAAGCCCAGACCAACTCAATCTAGAATTAGGGAATGAATGAGCTTGCAACCATCGGTTTTCTACTTTAAAAATTCAATTTAAAATGCTATCGCTATTTCGCCATTGGTTTTCCATTTCATCATACGAAATTGAAATCCAAAAATCAAGCATGTGCACTTAATTTCGGTGAAAAAAAGGTTGGGTTTTTTATGTGTAAGAACTTATTTTTTCTCAAAGATTTTCAGCCTCTCCAGTGTAAATGTTCAAGTTCCGCCACTGTCTAGATAAGTAAAATGTTACATGGGCTTGGTTGGGCATGCAAACATTTTTTTTTCTTTGATGAACTTTATAACTAATTGACCTTTTTAAACATCCTTACAAGAACTCTTTTACTAATAAGTCGATTTAGAAGGTTTTATATATACATTTGGTAAGTTTGGACCTGTTCAACTCGTATTCATTTCTTGACAGTTATCTAACTTGACCCATTAGGGAAAATAATTGCAACCCAAATTTATCCGTCACGGGTCAAAGTTTTCACTTTATATTCTATTAAAGATAGCCTACATTTTTACCACAGGTTTGCCCCACCTTTAGATCCATCACTGAGTATAGAGTTTTATGAACGAACTCGTGAGCAAGATGCATCATTGGGTTATGCTTTTGACCCGACACAAGCATCAGAAGCAAGTGTTGACCCACATGGGTCAGTTGGAGCGGTTGCGGGTCGCCGAGCCATAGCCCAAGGCAGTAGCTCGGAATTTGCTGAAGCTTTGTTTCGATATACTGCACCAGAAGAGGTACATTAAGGGCGCATTTGTAGGCTTGTAAACAAACTTAATGAATACAAACGGAGCATGTTCACGTTCGTTTGTTTAACTTTAATCGAACAAACTATTGAGCACGGACAATTAAGCGAACATGGTTTTCTTGTTTTTGTTCTTGTTTGTTAAGAAAAATAACGTGTTTGTGTTCATTTGTTGACAATATAAACAAACGGTTCACAAATGTAAAGGAATGAACATAGCTGAAAATAGATGAACGGGCATAACTAAGCTAAAACCAGTTAAAAATAAATGCGAACAACATAAATGAATGTAAACGAATGGTCACGAACATAATGAACAAACTAGACGTGTTCATGTTTGTTGACTTGCTCGTTTAACTAAATGAACAATTTTTTTTGTTCATGATTGTTTGATCATTATATTAACAAATATATACAAGCTTCCCTGTCGAACGCTTCACTGAATGTTTGGGACATTTGCAGACCTAGGCATTTAGATAAAGTGATTCTGATTATTACAATATGTATATTAATAAATAAAAAGTTAATTGACTAATTAATTTTACAGTTGATACTAAAAGAACCGAACGGAGCATGCTCATGTTAGTTTGCTCATTTAACTTTAATTGAACAAATAGTCAAACACAAATAATTAAGCGATCGTGATTGTCTTGTGCTTGTTCTTTAAGAAAATTAACTTGTTCATGTTCGTTTACGTTCGCCATTAACAACATAGACAAACGGCTCAGGGACTTAAACGAGTGAACATAGTTGAAAATAGATGAACGAACATAACTGAGCTAAAACTAGTAAAAAGTTAAATGTGGACGACAATGTGTTGGGCTTAGAAAAATTATCAAAACTAGATTAGGTTGTAATGGGCCTACATACTTTAATGAATATAATAATGAATGTAAACGAACAAACTTAAATAAACATAAGTGAGCGTAAAGGAACAAACGTAAACGAATTTGAATAAATGAACGATTGAGGCATATATTCATGTTTGTTCGTTTAACTAAAGAACACAAATCCACAGCAGTTAAACACCCTGTAACTTTCCAGAAGTCATTGATATGAATTTAAAGGTATCATTTTTCTTTTCCTTTAATATTATTCTTTTTAACAGGTGATGACTTTTCCATCAACGTGTGGTGCTTGTGCTGTAAGCTGCGAGACTCGGATGTTCCTCACAAGTATCCTTTTTTTCTTATCATCATTTATTACAAAATGAAGCACTTATAATTATAGTGATGACATCATCCTACCACAATTTCAGAATATGGTTACCTTAACTTTATTTAGAAATCCCTTACTTTCAAGAAGTAATTGTCATGGCATCCACTTGTGATGCTTGTGGCTACCGTAATTCTGAGGTTCGTGTATGAAATTTTAAAGTCGTATTATTTTATGATACCCTTTTAGGTAGCATATTCTCATAGAATATTCTACTTTTTACAGTTAAAGCCAGGTGGCGCCATTCCTGCTAAGGGGAAGAAAGTTTCTGTTTCCGTTAAAAACACAATTGACTTGAGTCGTGATGTGATAAAGGTATGCATGAAACCGAAAAAGTCAAACTCAAACTAAACTGGCGGTTTTGGTTCGTGAAAACCGAATTTTCGGTTCGATTGTGATTTTAATTTTCAGCCCAAAAAACTGAACTGGGTGTATAGATTTTTATTTTTAGTTTTAGATGTTCAGTAATCTATAAGAGTTCAATAAATAGTGTAACCCAAATATATAATAATCAGTTAACCATTAGTCAACACAAAGATTTAAGCCCAAATTCATTACTTTGGGTCATTTTTTTCCCTGCCCAAATGGTAAAACCGAAAAAACCAAAACCAAACAGTTTTCAAAAACTGATTTTTCGGTTTATGTTTGACAACCGACCTATGCAAACCCCTAGCTGCAATCGAGTAAGTTGTTTATAGCATCTAAAATTCTAATTTTGTTTTTTGGTCAGTCGGATACTGCTAGTGTAATAATTCCCGAAATAGATTTGGAGTTAACAAGTGGCACTTTAGGAGGTATCGTTACAACTGTTGAAGGTTTGATTACAAAGATAAGTGAAGGTAATTAATATAAAGATTACACAAAACATGTTAGTTTCGGTTTTGTATAATCAAATTGTTTTGTGCATTATAGCTCTTGAGAGTGCACGGGTTTACTTTTGGAGATAGTTTAGAAGAGGGCCGAAAAAACAAGTGGCTGGACTTCAGAACTAGGCTTACTAAGGTATTCATTTGCAGTGCTATTGTTTTTTAATATAACTATCGTATTAATTGAAAAATAAAATGAAATTGTTTTTTTTTAATGTTCTTTTAGCTTTTGAGTCTTGAAGAACCGTGGACCTTGATCATGGATGATGCACTGGCAAACTCTTTCGTTGCTCCAGCTTGTGATGATATTAAAGACGATCATCAGTTAACAAGTACGTTTGTTTTTTTAAAAACCCACAAAAGTCTAGTTAATTACAAATCTCGCCACTTGCATAATATTTATGGATGTAAAAATTAATATTAATGGTTATGGTGTATTACACAGTTGAGGAATACGAGAGGAGTTGGGAACAAAACGAGGAGTTAGGTTTGAACGATATGGACACCTCTGCGGCTGATGCTGCTTATAACTCCACCGAAAGCGCTTCATGATATCTACAAATTGCTTATTACTGATGGGCCTGAAATCCTAAAATTTATATTTCCAATGTTAGTTCTTGTGCCATTTTTTTGTCACATGTGGTTTAAGGTCTCTTGTGAAGGCCTTTTGTATTTGTTTGTGTTCTATTTATGTTTTCCTTTTTGTGGATGTTTTCAGATTTAGTGACCAATGCATTTGACACAATTTACAAATCAATTTAAGCAGTGCTAAGGTTCAACTTTGTACCGAGAGCTTGTTGGAAGCTTTTCCAGAAATGAGACGTAAAACAACTGTCTCGATCAGATATTATAGACAGTGGTACTCCATGCAAAGCGACAATGGTGTTTACATAGATACGCGCTAATCTATCCATAGAATACGACTCATTGATGGGTATAAAGTGTGCGGATTTTGTCAATCGATCCACAATTACCCATATTGCATTTTGTTGTCGAGTCTTCTTCGGGAGTTTGGTAATGAAATCCATAGTAATCAACTCCCAATTCCATACGGGAAGTTCGGGTTGCTAGCAATCTTGAAGGTCTTTGATGTTCAGCCTTGACTTTCAAACAAGTCAAACATTTCGCAACATGCGAAGCAACATCCCTTTTCATTCCATTCCACCAATAGTTTGCCTTTAGGTTGTGGTACATTTTATCACTTCCGGGATGTATCATGTATTTCGACTTGTGAGCTTCGTTCAAGATTTTCTCACACAAACCTCCAACGATTGGTACCCAAATCCTATTGCCGAGTCTAAGGATACCGTCATCACCTTTGACTAACGAGTCAATGGTGCCATTGCGTTTTTCATCGGAGATTTGGTTTTCTTTTATCGCTTGAGTTTGCGCGGATTTAATTTTCTCAAAGAGATCAATTTGAAGTTCTAGGCGCAAAGCTCGAACCCTTTTGGGTTTTTCATGCTCATTACGACTTAAGGCATCGGCCACGACGTTGGCCTTGCCTTCATGATACACAATCTCGCAATCATAATCGTTAAGAGTCTCCATCCATCGTCGTTGGCGCATGTTGAGCTCTTTTTGATCAAAAATATGTTTCAAAATCCTATGATCAGTGTACACAGTAAATCGTACTCCGTAGAGATAGTGCCTCCAAATATTAAGTGCAAAGATTATGGCGCCTAACTCTAGATCGTGAGTCGTGTAATTCTTTTCGTGTACTTTTAATTGACGAGAGGCGTAAGCAATTATCTTCTTGCGTTGCATTAGTACGCATCCCAAACCCGAATGGGACGCGACACTAAAGACTACAAAGTCGTCAGTACCTTCTGGCAAAGCCAAGATAGGTGTTTGGGTAAGTTTTTGTTTGAGTATATCGAACGCCTCTTGTTGCTTCGTTCCCCATTCATACTTGATGTTTTTACGAGTTAAGGAAGTTAAGGGAACGGCGATACGAGAGAAGTTTTCGATGAACCTACGGTAATAGCCGGCCAAACCTACGAAACTTCGGATCTCAGTTGGCGACTTCGGGATCTCCCATTTAGAGATAGCTTCAATCTTAGCGGGGTCCACTTGAATACCGTTAACATTGATAATGTGACCAAGAAATTGCACCTCGTGCAACCAGAACTCGCATTTTGAGAACTTGGCGTACAACTTCTCGGTTCTAAGAATTTCAAGCAAAGTAAGAAGGTGGATTTCATGATCGGCCTTAGACTTAGAGTAAATGAGTATGTCGTCGATGAACACGATAAAAAATTTATCTAAGTAAGGCTTGCAAATACGGTTCATCATATCCATGAATGCGGCCGGAGCATTAGTAAGTCCAAACGGAATAACCGTGAACTCATTATATTCATACCTCGTTCGGAAAGCAGTCTTTGCAATGTCTTCAGATTGAACTTTAAGTTAGTGATAGCCGGAACGAATATCGATTTTTGAAAAGAAGCTAGCACCTTGAAGTTGGTCGAAAAGATCATCAATACAAGGGAGTGTATATCGGTTTTTGATTGTGACTTTATTTAATGCACGATAGTCAATACACATCCTCATGGAACCGTCCTTCTTCTTGACGAATAGAATCGGTGCTCCCCAAGGCGACGAACTCGGTCGAATGAAACCTTTTTCAAGAAGTTCATCGAGTTGTTTCTTTAACTCCTTCATTTCGGTTGGCGCTAAGCGGTATGAAGCTTTGGCGATTGGAGCAGTACCGGGAACCAGATCGATTCTGAATTCTACTTCGCGATCGGGAGGAATACCAGGGACTTCATCCGGAAATACGTCAGAAAAGTTAGAAACAATAGGAACGTCTTTGATTTCTTTTGGCTTAGACTCTTCAGTGACGTAGGCCATGAATGCGAGGTATCCTTGATTTAAACATTTGTTAGCCCTAATCATAGAGATTATGCTAACTTGTCCAGCGTTTTTGTCCCCTTCAATTCGAATCGTTCGTTTATCGGGGGCTTGAAGTTCAACAGTTTTGCTATTGCAGATAATACGGGCATGGTTATCGGATAACCAATCCATACCAAGTACAATATCAAAACCAGCCAATCTCATGGGTAACAAACAAATAGGTAACAAATAACCAGCTAAAAGGATTTTTCCGTTTTCAAGGGCTTCGGAGATCATAACGATTTCACCGCTAGCAGTCTCGACATTTAGAGTTTTATCTAACTTAGTTAATGGTTCGTTTAATAGACTACAGAAACTATAATCTATAAAACTCAAGTTGGCACCCAAATCAAATAAAACTCTAGCATAGGTGTCGTTGACTAAAAACGTACCAGTTATGGTTTCTGGCACGTCAGCGGCCCTTTTTGTGTCGAGTACAAAGACTCGAGCGTTTCCCTTTTTGTCCTTGCCACTTCCACCCGCACCACCAGCAGCGGGCTTGTTCTTTGGGCACTCAAAACTTAAATGGCCCATCTCCTTGCAGTTAAAGCAAGTCATCCTCTTCTTCCAGCAATCAGCAGCATCGTGACCCGTGCGATGGCATGGTTCACATACTTTAAGAGGTGGGGCGAAATTACAACGTCCCTTGTGATACCTCCTACAAGTCTTGCATTGTGGGGCGTTTGAATTAAATCGGATTTGGTTCACGCCCTTTCCCTTAAATCGATTATTCCCTCCACTTGTTCTTCCTTAAGTCGTTGGTGTCGTAACCTTCTTGTCTTCTTCTTTGTTACGAACCATGCCGCCCATTGGATAACCGGCCAACTCCATCGCAGAGTCAGCGGTTTGTGGTAGGTGAGGCCATACCATGTCGCAGATTTCCCGCGGGAGTCGCCAAATATATCGCGTGACTTTGCTGGACTCAAGGTGAACCAGCTGGGGAACAAGGCGACAATACTCATGGAACTTGGTATTGTATTCGCGGAGGTTTGTCCCAACGACCTTGAGATTCAAAAATTTCGTTTGAATCTGATCGGTCTCGTGCATGGGATAGAACTTGGCCATAAATAAGGCTTTAAAATCTTCCCAACTTAAACCATACAAAACATCTCTCCATTTGCTCATTAACAGAGCATTCCACCACTCCAACACTTCACCCTTAAACATAAGGGCTGAATACTGAATTTTCTCGACCTCAGAACACTTACTAGTAATCACTATTGTTTCCATCTCCTCGAGCCACCTCACTGTTGAAATGGGTCCCTTGTCACCATGGAACTCTTTCGGTCCATAGTACTTGAAGTATTTGAATGAACAACCACTTATTTTGAGTTTCTTGAACTCATGTCTAACTCCGCCGTCGGCGTTAGACTCATGCAAGCTTTCCTCGACACGAGACGGTTTTGGTCGAGACCTTTCGGATTTTTGAAAGGGATGAACAAAAGGGTTAGCAGTTCGTGAATGCCTAGATTGTCTAGATTGAGATCTAAACCCTGATTCTTCCCTAACAGCATCTTTAATCATCTTGAATTTTATTCATATATTTCTCGGGAATTTCTTCCTCTTGCTCGTTCTCGGGGCCTTTCCCCTTATCTTTCATTTCTTTTTCTTTACAAGCATTCTCATTATTATTGCTTTGTTCAAACATTTTCTTTTTATCTTTTTCAATTAGTCTGAAAATAACAATATTTCTTTCAAACACACTTTTTATTTATTACACATTATATATATCCAAAAGATATATATATTTTACAATACATATATATATCGTTCTTACAATATATATATATAGCTAGTCCTATCATTACATAAGAACGTTTCAAACGTTCTTTATTCATACACATAACATACCAAACTATTTTACACATATAACTTCACATCTTACTCCACCATCTTTAGTCCTTCAAGAACTTCTTCACAACCTTCGTTAGTTTGTTGCACTTACGAAAGAGAGCCTCTCCAACTTTCTTCTTTTTCTTCTCTTTCTCATCTACCTTCTTCCTCCAGTCGTCGGTCTCATGCAATGCACGATCCAGATGTTCCTCATACGACTGCGGGATTATGTTAGGGTATCCGTACTGCGGAGGTGGGTCACGATAACCCAGCGTTACCATCTCGTAATGGTTTCTCGGCTCCGGATACGGAACATAAGTCTGATAAGATGCAAGGTAGAGGTAGGTCTTGGCAGCTTGGTTCAGCTCACGAGTTTCATCGGCTTGTTCTTGAATTGAAGGAATTCTCCCTTGAAATGGCGGGAAGCTTGACGAAGCTTGGTTCCTTAGTTGCTCCAAATATTGAACATATGGATCGACGGAACCGTAGCTTGGATTTCTGGAAGTGAGTGATCCATTCATTGAGCTTGTCATCTCGTTAGAGTTCTCAGGATGCTCTTCTTCCATTTCTTCCTCGGACTCCTCCACAGGGTCCTCATCATTTTCTTCGGGATCTTCTTCCTCATAGGGATCCTCCTCTTCAATGGGTTCTTCTTCCTTAGGTTCATCTTCATCTTCCTCCATTTGTTGTGTCGTTTCGTTCTCCATTGGGGCATCTTGAAAGTTTCGTAGGGCATCATTACCCTCATCTTGGGCTTGCGGGACGGCCCTTCGATATTGTTTGGTTGGGAGCTAACATCGTTGAAAGTAGAGCTTCCGGTAAACCATCGGCATGGGTCGGAATGACACTGCATCCAGTCAGAGGACGGGCTTCGTGGTTCTTCCTTTATGGGTCGGTTTGAAAGGAAGTTATAGGATGGGTGTGCATTTGGGAAATATCCTGTGGGATAGTTTTGTGGTTCTTGTGATGGTTGATACATCTGTATGGTTGGTGGGTGATAGTTGGAGTGTCTCGGTGGCTCAACACTTGGCTTGGGTGGACTATCGGGTACTTCTATCGGGAAATGCTTACTTCCGGGGTAATACAAGGGTTTGGACAAGTCTCATACCACGTCTTGATCAAAGAACGCTTCATAATATCCATCGCCCATGTTATCCTCGGGAAAAGGTTCGGCTATACCGGCTTCCTTGGCCTTGCGAGTAAAATTCTCCATAAGAGCTTTGAATGACATCTAACAATTTTGGGTGGTTTAGAATGTAGAGAGGGATAGAAAGGTTACCGGCCTATCTTATCCTTAAAACAAATAATCAGATAGTTTCCTATACTTGGATCGAATCTTGGGTATTGTTTTATGATACCCAATTCGCTAAGATCGATGGCTCTGATACCAACCTGTCACACCCCCATCTTAGGCCTAGGAGTATGATCCATAGTTGGTACCAAAAGTGTAAATAAATCAGAGTTACATTAATTTAGCGGAAGTCTTATAAAACTTGTGGGTTTAATTTGTAAATATTTACATTAAACAAAAGTTGGGATTTTAAAAGATTCCCAAACTTAAGTACAAAAGATTACATGTTTTTACATTACAAAAACCACCATCATTATATATTAAGGTTTGAACAAAAGATCCGAGCCATCGGATTTTATTACTTCGTCATTTCCAAGTTCTAGCTTTGTTCACCTGCAAAATGTAATAAAATACGTCAGCAACGAATGCTGGTGAACACACTGACGCAAAAATATTTCTTTTACTTTATTACCCCTCGAGACTACGCCTGCCTTGACCCAACGTGGCTTAGGAATAACAAAGTCAAATAACACATCATAAATATGAGCTTTTACGCTAGGTCACCTCAGCAAACACCGCAACGTTCAACTTAGTTAAGTACCTGTAAATATACACAACGTTCGTACTCCATGCAGGAGAGCGTCCTACGACCAAGGGTGGTGCGATCATGCCCATACATCGCATAGTACCACCTATGTAAGGATCCAGACATACGTATACCACAGCCTGAGGGCTAGGTTTATACCCTTTATTTATAACGGTTTTAGGAACACATAGTTCCTTGTAAACAATTTCAAATAACAAGTTTGACTCATTTTAAAATAAGTAGAAGTTTGGGGGCGTATTCACCTTGTCTCTTTAGGATCAGCTTCACTCACCGTCCAAGGGTCTTTTCCTTTCTTTATCTCGTACCTATAGTACGAGTATAAATATTTGTTAGTCGGATACACGATCCGGCTTAAGACCTTTAGTCTTATATCTCAATCCTCGATTGAACCTTTAGTTCAATTCTTATTTACTTGAAAACCTTTAGTTTAAAAGTAAATTATAAACCTTTAGTTTATATTAAAAAAAAAACCCGACGTTTCTTCTTCTCCAAGAAACGTAATCATTTTCTTTTATTATTTAAGAATACTCTTTATTCATTAAATAATATTTTCATAAAAAAGAATATATACATATATACTTACACACATATATATGTTATCACAATATTCAATATTTATTATTTCATTTATTTCTTTGTTATGTTTTCTTTTCTTTTATCGAGGTATCGAGTATAACCTCGACTTAAGGCTTAAGCCTTTAATATAATATTGAATTCATCATTATGCCTAACCTTAAGTGGCGTATAGAAACTCTAGAGAATTGGGCAGCACTCAGACGCCACTTTACTTTTCTCGATCAACTTTGATATGCCAACTTCAACACTCGTCGGCACGTCTTTCGGGACTCTTTGCCATAACAACGCCTTCTTGATGAATGAGGGTGGAGGGTGGCACAAACTTCGAGGAAACGGTATACACAAACAAGAGATCGAGGCACGCTTATCGAGGCAAATCGTTTTTATGATTGTCGGGTTGTAGTGAGAAGCTAGAGAGAGTTGAGAGAGCATGTTTGGATGTGTAAAATGAACACCCCATGGCTGCTATTTATAGACGAAATTTTGGTCCCTATCGCGATACGCGATAGGTTCCTCAGCAGACCTATTGCGTATCGCGATACAGGTCTCCTGACTCACAGCGTAGACCTGCCACGTGTCGACACGTGGCAACACGTGGCAGCAGTGTTGCCACGTGGTGACACGTGGCAGGCACCAGTGCCACGTGGCACACGTGTCAACATGTGTCAGGTACCCCCATCGCGATACGCGATGGGGCTCTCCTCTGACTTATCGCGTAGCGCGATGGTCAGGAAATTAGAATTTTCAATTTAACCCTCAACTTTGGAATTTGCAATTTTAGTCACTAGACTTTGGAAAGTTGATACTTTGAACTCGAAATTTTCACGTTGTTACATCCTCCCCACCTTGAAACAAATCTCATCCTCGAGATTGCTTTACTCGAACAAGTGGGGGTATTTCTTTCTCATTTCCGATTCAAGTTCCCAAGTATATTCGGGCCCTCTACGCGAGTCCCATTTTACTTTCACTATTTTCAATGTTCTTTTCTTTAATTTCTTTGTTTTCGAATCTTCAATTTGAATTGGACATTTTACGTATTTTAAGTTCTCATTTATTTCAACGTCTTTTAATGGCATAGCCAACGATTCATCGGTCAAACACTTACGCGGATTCGAAACATGGAATACATCATGTATCCCTTGCATTTCCTCAGGCAGTCGCAAACGGTATGCAACAATGCCGATTCGTTCAAGTACCTCAAAATGTCCAACGAATGGAGGACTTAATTTTCCTTTCTTTTCGAAGCGAACCACGCCTTTCCAAGGAGAAACTTTCAATAACACTTTGTCACCGACATTGAAATCTAACGGCTTACGACGAACATCGGCGTAATTCTTTTGGCGATCACGTGCCGTCTTAAGTCGTTCTCGGATTTGGATAACCTTGTCGGTGGTTTCTTGGACAATCTCGGGTCCAGACAATTGATTGTCTCCGGTTTCAGACCAACACACGGGCGTTCTACATTTTCAACCATATAACGCCTCGAACGGTGCGGTTTGAATACTTGCGTGATATCTATTATTATACGAAAATTCCATTAGAGGTAAGTGGTCATCCCAACTTCCTCCTAGATCGATCACACAAGCGCGGAGCATATCTTCCAATGTTTGAATCGTCCTTTCGCTTTGCCCATCGGTTTGTGGATGATAAGCAGTGCTAAGGTTCAACTTTGTACCGAGAGCTTGTTGGAAGCTTTTCCAGAAATGAGACGTAAAACAACTGTCTCGATCAGATATTATAGACAGTGGTACTCCATGCAAAGCGACAATAGTGTTTACATAGATACGCGCTAATCTATCCATAGAATACGACTCATTGATGGGTATAAAGTGTGCGGATTTTGTCAATCGATCCACAATTACCCATATTGCATTTTGTTGTCGAGTCGTCTTCGGGAGTTTGGTAATGAAATCCATAGTAATCAACTCCCACTTCCATACGGGAAGTTCGGGTTGCTGTAGCAATCTTGAAGGTCTTTGATGTTCAGCCTTGACTTTCAAACAAGTCAAACATTTCGCAACATGCGAAGCAACATCCCTTTTCATTCCATTCCACCAATAGTTTGCCTTTAGGTTGTGGTACATTTTATCACTTCCGGGATGCATCATGTATTTTGACTTGTGAGCTTCGTTCAAGATTTTCTCACACAAACCTCCAACGATTGGTACCCAAATCCTATTGCCGAGTCTAAGGATACCGTCATCACCTTTGACTAACGAGTCAATGGTCCCATTGCGTTTTTCATCGGAGATTTGGTTTTCTTTTATCGCTTGAGTTTGCGCGGATTTAATTTTCTCAAAGAGATCAATTTGAAGTTCTAGGCGCAAAGCTCGAACCCTTTTGGGTTTTTCATGCTCTTTACGACTTAAGGCGTCGGCCACGATAAGCTTGCTGGGTTTGATACGTCTGAACCTGGTACGGCGGAGCTGGAGCAAGCTGAAGTGCATTCACATGTGCGAGTCGTGGACACGCGTTGAGAAAGTGGTTAGGGTCACCACAATTATAGAAAGCTCTCAATTGGTTAATAGGTTGAGCATACGGTGCAAGGCGAGGGTTGGGTTGAGCAAACCGTTGAGAAGCAAAGTCCTGGCTTTAACATGATTATCAGTTAAAGTTGAAGCAAGGTTGATTGCGTCACCAAGTTCTTTGGGAGAACTATTCAAAACACTATCTTGGATTTGTCTCGGTAGTCCCCGAATGTACTTATCGATGGCACGCGAACTTGGGGTAACAAGGTGAGGTACCAGCACACTGAGTTCATTGAAACGAGAAGTGTAAGCTGCGTGCTCACCACTCTCTTGTTTGAGGTTCCAAAACTCAGCTTCCAATTCATAAGCTCACTTGGAGGCAAGAACTGCTTGGTCATCAGTTCTTTCAACTCGTCCCATGGCATAGCCATGGCAGCTTCGGCACCACGGGTTTTCTTTTCCTTCACCCACCAGGTAAGTGCCCCTTTTTCAAAGACACTTGTAGCAAAACGGGTTCGCTTATCATCGGGACACTCAATGTGGAGGAATTTGCTCTCCATTTGTTCGTACCACTGAAGTAGGGCAGTGGCACCTTCAGTCCCGTCAAACGCTGGGGGTTTTGTGATGGTGAAAGTCTTATACGAACAGTGAGATGGTTTAGGCTCGCTTGAAGTAGAGGCAATACTAGCAGAAAGGTTCTGGTGAATTTGGGTCATCATATCAGGAATGACCGCGGCTAGTTGTTTGGTGATTTGAGCAGTTAACTTGCGACTAGAGGATCTGGAAGAATGGCGCTTGCTGAAACGGAGAGACATTCTGTGAACAATGGTGACGAAAATCGTGAGACTCGGAATAGGGAGAGGTATAAAAATCCTTGTTAAAGTTTGCTTTAAAAGAAATAAATAAATAAACATAAAAAAATTAAATAAATAAAAAAATCACAACAATGGTAATAAATATGGTGTGGAACTTTAAGAAACTCGAAATCAAACCGAAAGCTGGGTATTCATATACAGACTTCCAGTTAAAACACATTGTAAAACATAAAGGAGTGCAACCGTATTCTTTTCACAAAGAGAACATGGTCACGTTGAAACTTAAAGTTGTGATTCATATAGCGTTGAAAGTGGAATGCTTTGGCCTAATAGGATTCATGCCCTTTCCTAACTCTCCAGGTAAGCAACCGGGTCCCGCGTCTGATTGGGATTTATACGCATTGCTTATCCTTAAGTTTCAATAACCTTGGTGTCAAGAGTTTCGGAAAACAAGCACGCCCCCCTTCCAGTTACTACATACCCGCCATAATGAACCGTCTTTAAGAAGAAGAAATATCGGAACACCACAATAAGAAAATCGATTATTGAAAATGTTTGAAAAATCTTTGCTTTTAGGCATAAGCCTTGGACTTGTGTGTGCTTTGTGTACATGAGGCGTAAATGAATTGACAACAAAATATTAAGCAAGTGCATTGAACAATCACATAAGGCCCACATAATTTTCTAATCATGCAACCTAAACAATTAAGCAAATAGACTATAACTAACAAGAACACTACGTCTAATGTCTTATCTTATAGTCAAGGCTCTGATACCAATCTGTAACACCCCGGCTTTAGCGGAATACGCCCGGGTGTGACGTACAGATTGCCCAAAACACATGTGACACTATTAAGTGACCATAATATCATTAATTCATTCAAATCCCAAGTACACAAGTTGTTCAATAAGACAAATATAAAGGAAAAAAAAACAATAAAACACATCTTCTTGTTTATTCTTTAAATAACCTAACTTCTAGTGTCTTTCGCCATTTTATCATCTAATGTAAGTACCTGTAGCATATATATAAAATAAAGTCAACTAATTGAATAGTTGGTGAGTTCACACAAGTTTGATATAAGTACATAAAAACCATACAATTCCATGAAACTTAGTGTAGTAATAGCGCAAGCAATGTCTTTTCCATTCGGTAACAACCAAATGTATTTGGATCGGGGGTCCTTATTCCACTCATAACATCGAGGTCCTGAGTGCATAGGGGGCGTATGATCATACTTATTGAGGAAACCATGAGCAAGTAGTCTTTGATCAAGTAAGCAAATAAGCACACAAGTCCATGTAACGAATTGTAGTTTGTAATAATAATTAAACGAAATTTCGTTGTTGTTAGGATATATATGTTACCCCCAAAATAGTAAAAAGGGTAAAAAGGGGGTGTGAGAAACTCACCTTTGAATTGGGATGACAAACAAGAAAATGAAACGAAAGCGCGTTATATAAACTCAAACGATCGAATCTCACGAGCTAGAAATAATAAAAACACAATAATTACTAACTAATTTTATAGAAAAAAAAGTTGGTTTTAAGGTTCATGCATTATTGTTTGTTTATATACTTTTAGTTATTTTATTGTATTTTAATAATTAAGTCTAACGGATTTTAACAAGTTATTATTAATTACTTATAAGGTGAATATTGATTATAATAATAATTACGGAAATTTAGCGTTGTCGGTTAGAATTTATATAGTTACAACGTTATTATATATATATATATATATATATATATATATATATTATCCACATAATTATTTAACGAGTTTTAACAAGTGGTTTGGTTGGTAATAGTTGATTCTTGAACGGAAATTGTTAACGGAAATCAAAACATATTTTATTTAACTATAAATCTAATTTTATTTATTTTGTATTGTATAATTTAAAAATATTTATTTAATTTATTAAAACAAATAAAAAAAATGGTTTTTAAAAAAAATATAAAACAGTTTTGCCATGACCAAGGTTCGAACCCGGGTCTTCACAACCATACAACACATACATAGCCACTGGACCAAACCATTATTTTTGTTAAAAGATGGAAACTAAACATTATAAACAACTCAACTTCATCTTCTTCACCTTAAAAACCATAGATTCAATTCACCATAATCGTTCCAGGTTTGATTAATTTGAGTTAGGGGTTTTATTTGTCGGGTTTAAACGAATCAAAACCATGTATTAAATACCTTCGATGGTGCCGGAAAGTGAAAGAAAGGTGAGTTGGCCGGAATAAACTTGGACGAACAAATCAGAGATATTAACAAGTTTGTTTGGGGGATTTTATGTCTGTAGCAAGTTTAGAAGAAGATTAGGGTGCTATTTATAGCCTCAATTTGTTCGTTGGATGATTAAATCGAGTTACTGAGTTTTTAATTATTATCCGGCGGTTTAGGGGATTAATCCGAACGTTGTAGTGTGTTAATACCCATAATACGACTTGATTAGGCTTTAAGATGATGGAGAAACGAATTTATATCATTAAAATTGGGTTAATATGGCATTTTGAAGGGGTTTTAATGGTCGCCGGAGTTTCTGCAGTTCGCCGGAATCTTTCCTCGCCGGAAAAACGTGGGAAAGAAGAGGGGGAAGGGCTGGACTTTTATTTATTATTATTTTAAATGAATTTTACACTTTAAGCCCCTCAACTTCTTATATGTATATATAAACAGTTTTTACTTTATTAATCTTTAACCCTTCAACTTTAACCATATATAACTTAATCAAAACTTGGTATATTTTATTATCTTGGGATTGTTTACGTTTTATACAAGTATAGACTTAAACTTTGATTATTTTATAGACTTTTATAGCTCGGAGATTCGTTAATTAAATTAAACAAATAGACAATGAACGAGTAACAACCATAAATCGTCATAATTAATATTAAATGATAAACGACAAATACGGATTTAATGAAACGGCACAACGGGTCGGTTTAACAAATACAAATACAAATACGGATACGAATAAAAATTGACAAATGTCACAAATTATGAAAAGTTTTTTTTGAATATTGAGGCATAGCCTCGTAGTTATGTGTGTGTGTGTGTGTGCATGACAATATATTAATAAGCATAAAAATAATTTAACTAAAGAAAGCTGCAAACAATTAATTTGAACATATAAAGGTAAACAGATAAACACGTATGGGGCTCCTAAGCATGCTACTATGGCACCACTAATGACCTATCTTAAACCTTCGACTCTGCTACCAATCTGTCACACCCCAATCTAAAGCGGAAATGTCGGGGCGTGAGCTGATTGCTCGCAACTCTCAAGGTACTATCATGCAATAATTAAAGTTACAATATCTATTATTTAATTAAATACTTCAAAGTAGATGATTTGTAACATCCCGTTTTCTCGTTTCGGTTAATAAAATAAACATGAGCTATTATGAGTCGGGCTAGTGTTGGGTTAAATGGATATAGGTTATGGACTTGGATTAAGAAAGAAAGAAGGAAAGACCATGGGCTTAAGCCCATGATCCATAATATATAAACCTTAATTACTAATTAATTCATTCATTTACACATATTCTATACACCACCCAAAACACACACTTAAGCTCTCTCTCTAGTTTCTTTCTATTCTCTAGCCAAACCAAGAAGGAAAACCGATCCCAATCCAAGGTAATGATAGTATGTTATGGTATGAGCTCAAACCCGTTAGATCTAGTTGCGAAGCGAAGAGCCGACACCTTTAAACCGTTAAATTCACGAGATCCGGGTGGAATCGGGTATAAACCGAGCATAATATGAGCCTAGGGGTCACCCTAGCTCAGATCTGGATCGAACGAGACGAAAAACGGTAAAAATGGTACATAAACACATTTTCTCCGGCGACGACAACGCCGGAAAAGCGGCGGGTACGCGGTTAGAATGTCAGAGAATGTTTCCGACATTCTCTGACCTAACCCCAGTTCGTTAACGGAGAGTTAACGAATTAGAGGTAATTAGTTAGGCGATTCGTTAGCGAAAGCTTAACGAACTAGCCCTAGTTTGTATCCAAATTCGTTAAGGAAAGGATAACGAATTAACCCCAATTCGTTATGACCATTCGTTAGAAGGAGATAATGAACTAGAAGGTTCAATTTGTTACAGAGGGGTCATTCTCTAAGAAGTTCAATTCGTCAAAGGACCAGTTCATTATAAGGTCCAATTCGTTAAGTTACGTGGACCAGTTCGTTATAATAGTCAATTCGTTATAAAGTAACGAATGGGTCATTCGTTATGAACCCAATTCGTTAAGAATCAAGTAACGAACTAGAAGTTTGATAAATGACAGAACAGTCCCTGGACTTAAAGAAAGAATGATATAATTACAAAATAGCCCGTGAACTTTATTAATTTATAGAAGATACCTCAAAAGATTGAGAGGTTAACAATAAAATATTATCATGAAATCCTAATGAAAAATGTGTTAAGACAGTTAATGAAAATAAAATTTCAAGGGGCTCTGCCCCTTGGACCCCGCTAGGGGCTGCGCCCCTAGATCCCCGCTGCCCCCAGACCCCCCGTTCGTTGGAGTAATAATTAAACTAGAAACACGACATGGGTAGTGATAGTTAAATTGATACGTGTAATTGTTATACAGTTAGTCGTGCACAGCTCAAGAAAAGAATAACTATAAACGGTGAACGTAATCGAGTTCAGGTGAGTTTCTAGCCCCACTTCCTTGTTATGTTTTCGGGGCTGTGTGCATACTCGATGTGATAGTTAATACACTTACCTTAAGTGGTAAGTGTATGACTTGTATGATCCATGTATGATGAATGTTTGACGGTGCGTGAACGATCTTCGTATATAGCATGTACCGCCAGGGGGTAGTTAAAGATATGATTGATATATATATATGAAGTATGGATGATGTATGTATGTTATGTTGATAGTACATGAACGATCTTCGGATATTGCATGTACTTCTAAGGGATAGTTTAAAGAGATGATTGATATATATACGATGTATGAGTGATGTATGAACGTACAAAAGTTATATTTATGAATAGGGAACCGACCCTAATAATGTCGGCGGATATAGGGAACCGACACTAATAATGTCGACGAATGCAGGGAACTTACCCTAATAATGTCGTCGAATGTAGAGAACCGACCCTAATAATGTCGGCGAATGTTATAGGGCGAAATGTTTTTTAAAACGTATATGTATGAATGAAAGTATGTATGTAAGTATGAAAGAAAGAATGAAAGTACGTGTGTATGTAAGTATGTAAATTAATATGAAGGTATGTACCATCGGGTGCATATGTAAGTATGTGAATGTATCGTATGTCATCTGAATAACTAGAACTCACTCATCGTAGCTGACTTTTAGTATGCACACAGGTTAATCGACTGAGACAGCTGGTATGAGGAAGACACATGGCAGGAATTGGAAGAGACTGACATCTGAAGATTTGTCAAGATGTTTTGATATTATGTTTTATTTATGTTTTAAAAAGACAAGTTATGAATATTTGTAATGAATGGTTGATTATTATTATTATTCCGTGAAAGTTTTAATTAACTCTGATATTCAGAATTGTGTTTATGAGTAAAGTCAACATTAAAGTAAGGCACCGGTAACGGGGCCTTACATGATTCCATAAATAGAACAAGTAAGGACAAAATAAAATTTAAAGTTCTTGTTTCTTCAAAGTACATGATTCCTAAGTATCTTCAAACAACTTGGTAATCATATCACACTGTAACCTGCATATGCGTTAAAAATACACTAATTTTGTCAACACTAGGTTAAGTGAGTATAACACCAGATTTAAGACAATATAATAATAATAATAATAATAAATAAATAAATAAATAAAAGTGCAAACTGTTCCTGTGAGATAAATAATTAAGTCATAGCACATAAACAATCAATCAAACCATAAAGAAAAGGCTCAACGAATTCCATATAAATTGACATTGGTTACCAAGGAAGGACTAAACCGTTGCCATAAAAATGAACATCGGTTGCCAAAGATAGTCCTATGATCATACTGTAAATGAAGAACTTCTCCAAAATGCGTTCAAATAAAGCAAGAAAGCAAATAGCAAATTAGGCAAACTGATATACACACAAGGATAAATGGTTACGGTTTAATACTAAATAATATGAAAATAGATAGTTACGCATATGTCCCCAATTGATAAAATAAGTAAAAGAGGGGAGTGAAATACTCACCTTAGTGATTAAGCAAGCGGGATTAGTAAAATAATCATAACAATGTAAGGCCCCGGTCCTGGTGCCCTACTTTGGACATTGGATTTACTTAATAAACACAGTTCTAAATATCATAGTGGATTAAAACTTTCGCGGAATTCAAACTTCAACTATATATATTACATAACATTTAAAATCTTGACTTAACATCTTTCAAATTTGTCTTTCAAAATAAAACATAGTCAAATATAACAACATAACATTCTTCTCAAGATGCCAGTATCTTCAGTCCAATGTCATGTGTCCTTATACAAGCGAACTGCCTCAACCTATTCACCCGCGTGCATATTAAAAGTCAGCTACGCTGAGTGAGTTCAAGTTAATCAGGTAACATACAATACATTCACATACTTACATATATACGTATCCAAAGATACATATTACATAATTAGCATGTTACCTTTCTTCCATACATACATACGTACATACATACTTTCATTCTTTCATACGTTCATACTTTTATACTCTCGTACTTTCATATTACATGCATAACTATCTTTACCATCTCAGATATTAGTAGGGTCTGGTCCCTTCTATCTCAGATACTATTAGGGTCTAGTCCCTTCTGTCTCAGATATTATTAGGGTACGGTCTCTTCTGTCTCAAATATTATTAGGGCAGTCCATTCTATCTCAGATATTATTAGGGTTTGGTCCCTTCTATCCCCTACAACCATACATACATTTCTTTACACATACATTTCAATATATATATACACTTTCATGCATACTCTTAACCTCATACATATATCATTCATACACACCCACATATCATACACTTACCACTTAAGGTAAGTGTATTAACAAATCACATTGATTATGCACACAGCCCCGAAAACATAACAAGGAAATTGGGCTAGAAACTCACCTATATCTTGTTTATTTTTGAGTTTATAGTAACACCCCTTTTTAGCTATGCACGACTAACTGTATAATAATTACAACTATCAATTAACTATTTCTAACTATATCATACTTCTAAGTTATTGTAACCCCTAGCTACGGGGGTCTGGGGGTAGCGCCCCTGGCAGCAAGGTATAGGGGCAGCAGCCCCTAGAAGGGTCTAATGGGCAGATCCCCTGGATGGGGTCGAGCTGCTAGGTTAGCTTGAAAAATTTTTATTTTCCTTAACAGTCCTTCACTAAAAATTAATTAGAAGTTTCTAAGTCTGGACTAATTTAATCAAATTCTCAAGTCTAATCGAATGGCATTTTCTAATCGAATGGAAATTCTAATCGATAGAATTTCTAATCGAATCGAATTACCCATTCGATTCGATTACTTTTCCCATTCGATTCGATTACTTTTGTAACGATTCCGGCAGAATCAGGTATACCCTAACCGGTATATACTATTTATGTGTTATTTAATAATGAATATATGAATTATAATGCGTTTATACGGGTATGTATGATTCACAGTACGGATTATACTCGATTATACAGTTAATCGTATTGGAAATACGACTAACTGATTAACGGTTATTGAAACCCGAACGAATCAAGGATTACATTATAAACTAGATATATGATATTTAGTGATGTTTACGAAGTACTAAAGCTTCGGGATAAGTGAATTAAAGCACAGAAAAAGAATTTTCGATTTAATGGTACGTCAGTACGTTAAACGAAACCTTTAATACCAAACCGAGCAAGAGACGATCGATCAAGCCGAAAAAGATGCGCAATTATTAATAATATGATGTTTTAAGTTAATAAAAGTCATGGTTTAAGTTTTTTAAAGTTTTTAAATTGGTTTTATATAAATTTCATTTTTAAGCCGAAAACGACCGTTTTAGCCTCGTTTTAAGTTAAATTAAACATTTAACCGAAAAACGAACTGAACCAGATTATCCAAAACATTATCCGGATTTCCAAAATCTAAATGAGTGGCTAGAAATGGAAAGGTGGGTCCCACCCCACCTCCCCTCTTTGGTCCGATCGGCTTGGGGGTATAACCCCTAGCCTTTGTTATTTTTTTTTGTAAACAACATTTCAACATTCATCAATTCTCTCCACATTATGAACTAAAAACCCGGATTTGTAGCAAGAAAAGCAAGGTAAAAATCGAGTCATTTATGTTTTCATCTTCTTTTCTTGAGTTTATTTGCAAGAAAATGAGGTTCCAAGTAAAAAAGGGTGAAAACCCGAGATGGAAACCGATTCTTGCATGATCAAGTGATGTATACGGGTTATACAAGGGATCTTGGTTCAAGAAAGAAGTTAAACGAACCGAAAACGAATTTTTACGGTTTAAATCTTTGTTTTTAAATCATAACCGAACCCATGAAAGAAATGGCTTGATTGTGGGTGTAACTTGCTTGGTGTGGTGTTATTGTGCTTGTAGGTGTTGTATCTAGTTGTTAACAAAGGCTAGAAAACAAGATCCTTGCGATTTGAAGCTAAAAACACAAGGTAGTTCGATTTTTATATGGTGTATGTGTTTTGGGACAGATTGTGGTACATTTAGAGTTAGGCTACGAAATTTCACAGAGATGATTTACACATGAAAATATGAGATCTGTGAAAATTTGGTAATTTTTGGACAAAGGATGAATATTTGGTGAATTTAATGCTCGGTTTTGGCTAAAAATGGTGAAAAATATTTAAATATCATGATAAATTCTGGAAAATTCTAGATAAGCTTTTTATAACATGTAAAAGTCACACACAAAATTTTGGTGTTAATGTAATGTTGGTAAAACTTATGTGCTAACGCCTAGACGGTAACTAAACTCGGAACAATGTAATATGGTGTAAATTAATGTAGTGGTGTTTTCTTTATAAGCAATGCTGTTGATATCAGACGTGTCGGTTGCATCCCGTTTACGTTTCCGCTGCGGTTACGGGGTGTTACACTTTTCCCCTTCGATTCGATTACTTTTATGGCCCATTCGATTCGATTACTTTACTGAATCAGAGGTTTCTTAAGGACTTGATTCATGTGTTTCCATTCTCATCAGTTCCCTCCGATTACATTTCCCTTCGATTCGAATACCTTCCCATTCAAATACTTTTCCATTAGAAAACCTTTTCATTCGAATACTTTTCCTTGTTGTTAGCCGTTGTCCTTTGCTACACTACTGTAGCGTATTAACGTTGCTATTGTTATTATTATTACTACATATATTATCGTTATTATATTTACCATTATTTCATCTTTTAACCAAAACCGTTTCTACCCTCGACCAAGATCTAGCTCGTTTTGCAATAAATTTTAAACCTTTATTGATTAGGAGTCCGATTTAGCTAGATCTAGGATTACTAAGTGATCCGTACTTACTAACGAGTTCAATAGCTCATATTTTAACGTCAAGTTTACATTTTTATTGTATAAAAATGCCTGATTTGTCTTCGTATCAAATATTAGGGCAAACCGACTTTAAGGATAGTGGAGTGTTTGTGTGTATTTTTGAGTGTGTTATAGTGGCTAGTAGATAGGATGAGGGTTTTAGGATGGTTTAAGGGGTTTATATACCCTTAAGCCCATAGACCTAAGGCCCATCACCATCTCTTATTCCATCTTTTAAGGACTAAGCCTACACTCAGTTGTTTTGTTTAACTTAACTAAATATTAACACATCCTAACGTAAGCAAAATTCCTTTTATTTATTATTATCAAAAGTAGGATGTTACAAACAATGAAAGCGGTGATCAAGTGTTGACGATATGGCCTAATAAATAAAGTGAATTCGGAAATAAATATATGAAATTGACGGGTATGATATGACTCAAAAGTTGATGGTTAATTATTATTCTATTAAGTTATAAACCATTAATACTTATTTATTAAATTTTATTATGTAATTATTACTTTTAATATATTTAAAAAGATTATAAAATAAATCTTTGTAAAAATAAGTTAACCAATTGATTCATATATAAAATGTTTTTTTTTTATAGATCTTAAACATATAACACATGTTTATAAGTAAAAAAAGGTTAATTATATAAAATACATCTCTTATAAAATACTTAATAATATATATTTTAATTACGTTGTTCAACCACATTATATTATACATTTTATATTTTAAAAGAACCTTATTAAAATCTTTAATATAAAACCTTTATCAATTTTCTTTTATAGCTAAAGTATAGATATTATATATATATACACACACACTTAAGTTCATAAGAGAAGTTAAGTTATTGCGATAAGCGTGAGAAAGTCAATCCAGCCAATCAGAATATTTCTTTTATTTTTCCCTTGTAATTAAATATAGGGGTAGGATGGTAAAATTGCTTAAGAAGTTTATATGGAAACTTCAGTTATATTTAATAACTATTTAGATCTTTGGAATTTTTGTTTTATTATTTATTAACTTATGTCTTTGTTAATAAAATATATAAAAAATAATAATTGACGATGTTTTGGATTCATACGCTTATAGCTTATTAGACTAGATTAGTTTTTTTTATTTAGTTTAGATTCATTATTATTTAAATTAAAAACATATACATATAGCAAAAAAAAATTATTAGTATTTAAATAAAAAAACATATAAATTAAACACTAATACTGTCAACACCTTATAATCATATATTTATCCTTACATTATATTACTATGACAACATACTCCGATCACCTACATCAAACAAAAAACAGCCTACACATGAAATCATTCAAACACAACCATTAAATAAAATATCATTACACAACCAACATATAACTACACAATTTATATGTATTTGGATAACTAGATTAAATGTATTTACACAAACTTTTAACGACCTACACAACCAATATGTATTTAGAGAACTATATTAAGATATACCTACACAAAGTTTTAGTAGCATACAACTAAAAGTTTCTCCACATAGTTTGGTTAAATCCATATGAAGTTATTTGTTTTTTAAATAACTATGTGAGATTTAAAAAATATGAGTATGACTGGTGGTTGTGTAGAAAAAATTGCTTTCTTTGTGTGCTTGTAAACTATAATAATGGGGTGCTTGTGTCCAAGTTTTAAGTCTTTATGTAATTTTTTTTACTGTTCTTTTGTATTGGACGTATTTTTATGGGTAGGTTAATTAATTCACTTACGATATATACATTTGTAATGCGTCGGACATTCCTTTGATATTTTCGTTAACTTTCACAACACATGCCTTAAATTCTACATAATTTTTTATTTGTTTACCCGCACGTATATTTACCCAGTGTAGGAATTTATCCAATTTGTGTAGGATAATATTCATATACAAATAGAACCCCTACACTTATTTACCAATATGTGTAAGATTATATCAATTTAATATAAGCAAAAAAAAATCTATGAATACATATTAATAAAAAAATTTACATGGCTTGAAATAAAAACAAGTGAAACCAAATTGATTTTTCTACAAATAAAATTCAAAAATACCCAATTATGTATTACTGTATTAATGTCAATATAAATGAATAGTTAGTTATGATTGTTTCCTAAATTGGTTTCTTTAATCAAAATACAAAACTACCCTTCAAGTATTAAAATCAATTAACATGAAAAGCTTAAATTTACAACATTGCCATTTTAGTTAAAGACCATTGATTACACATTATCAATGGTTCAGATCTATTTCTCGCATTTCTCATAATAAAATGACATCTCTCCTAAACCATCTCATATATATATATATATATATATATATATATATATATATATATATAGGATCAGGATTATGAGAGAACCTTTTTGAACTTGAGAACTATGAGAACCATTTTGGACCACAAAAAATCCAAAAATAAAAAAAATCATAAAATAAAAAAAACATAAAAATCAAAAAAGTATAAAAACCAAAATTCTTATTTTATCAACCCGATTAATAAAAAAAAAAAAAACCTCGGTTTAGCTAAATTATATACACATATGTATAATATATACATACATGTATATTTACATGTTTTTTGTACACATGTGTATAATTTAAGATAAATGATATTGTACATATGTGTATATTACGTAACCAAAGATTATATAAAATTATACATATGTGTATAATACGACGTTTTTTTTTGTTTTTTTTTTATTTATTTTAATGAAACCGGAATGAAATATAAGAATTTTGGTTTTTTTACTTTTTTAAAATTTTTATTATTTTTTGTTTTATGATTTTTTAAAATATTTTTTAAAGGTGTTTTTAGTGGTTTAAAATGGTTCTCAAAGTTCTCAATTTGCAAAGGGTTCTCTTAGGATCCTTACCCTATATATATATAGGTATTGGATCATTTCAGAAGTTTTTTTACAGCGAGAAGTGCGAGAAGTGAAGGTGTAACTCCATTAATCCTTAATTTCACTCCATTTCTTATGTGTAGGTGCGTATGTATGTGTGTACGTGTGTAGGTACGTATGTTTGTATATGTGTATGTATGTTTTTATGTGTGTAGGTACGTAGGTTTAAATGTGGCTCGGTACATTTGTATGAGTATAGGTAGGTTTGAATGTGTATTAAGACATAAATACAACCAACCTACATACATGTAGGTAACATCATAAGCAAGGGAGTGAAAAATTAGGGATTAATGGAGTTACACATTCACTTCTCGCACTTCTCGCTGTAATATCGCTTCTCTCAAGATATATATATATATATATATATATATATATATATATATAAGAGTTCAAATAAAAGGAAGTTGTTTCCTAGGAATTGTAAGAACCAATAGAATTTTGACATTTGGCATTAAGACCTATGGTGAAAAAACAATTATAGGAAACTATGTCGGTTATAATGATGAAAGAGTAATTGTAGGAAACTATGACGGTTTTTTGTAATTTTAAATCTCAAACATTGATTGATATGATCCAATGACTATAACTTATTCCTAGTATTCCTAGGAAACTACTTGTTTTTAGGATAACTCTCCCCTATATATATATATATATATATATATATATGTATATGTATATGGTCATAATCAAGGTTCGAAAAACAATTAGTTAAGTTGTCGGTTTTGTAAAAATATTGGTTTATTATTATATATATAATATGTATAATATATTTTAAAGGTTTAAAGTAAAAATATTAATTAATAAAACTGGAAAAATTAACTACTAAAAAAAATAGGTGCCGAGACTCGAACCTGCGAGGGAAGCCGGCTCACAACAACAAACACACACACATAACCAGCTGGTTTATAAATATTTAAATATAAACATAAGGTTCAATGCGCATATCATAGGATAAACCCTATGATCAGAAATCGATTAATCCGTTGAGAATTTGGTTAATTATTGTTAGGGTTATCGATTAACAATTAAATACGATCATGTTAACATAATCAATTACCTGATTTGATGATCAAACGATGGTTAATTTGATCCGAACAGCGCCGGCCAAATAACGATAAAGAGCACGTATAAGCCGACTGTGTTAACTTAATTAATGTTGGGGCTTTAGAAGGCGCTGATATAAGGATGCTATTTTTAGGTTTAACTGAGTTATGGTATGTTGGAAAATTTTTAATGAATGTGAGATCAATGTATGGCTCTTCATGTACATATTGTGAAACTTTTCTTAATTATGCCATAATGAGAATTAAGTTACAATGAATGTACATAAGTGAGATTTATTGTTAAACTCTTCATGAGTCTTAATGGTTATGTATAAATACAGGCTTTGTGCCTTGGTTAGAGATAAGAAAAAGAAGAGAAGTCTTAAACAAAAAGATGATCATCAAAAAGAAACCTTAGTATACTTCTTTTTCCAAACATGTTGTAAAGGAGTACTCTTTAAGCTTCATCTTCATGCTTCCAAGTTCTCACACACTAAACTATCCAGTGCAACATCGGGTGTGTGGCCTTTCCCAGCAGTACATACTGCTTCGGCTGTTGTACCCTGGGAGAAAGACGCGTTGTCTTATGTAGAGGCGCGAAACTTGTTTTAAGGGAAACGTGTTGAACACGTGCCTCATCCTCAACCGTCAAAATTTTGTTTGTTTTTTTTTTGTTGTGGTCAAGGCGCTTAGTCGAAGACCAAATGTGATACAAGACAAAGATACTGCATGAAGACCTATTAAAATGCCTGCTAAAGACTTTGGATCATATCAATTTTGAATATAAAAGTTTGTATTTGTTTTGTTTTGTAAACGGTATTGTACTAGAATATTTCTCATTACTAACGAGAGTATTTAGTGTTTACTTTATTATTTTACTTTTTAAATAAAAAGTGACTCACGTCCTACAATCTTAAAACAGATTTCATGAGATTGTTGCTACAACCTTAAAACCTTATTTATAATATAAGGATTTTGGGTTCACGAAATGGTTTGAAATAAAAATATTTTAGAGATTATAATCTTATAAATATATATATATAGGAAATTTCATGTGTAGTACAACTTGTTGTGGTTGGATTTTAGAGATCATGGTGCAATCTTAAATCCTATACCGTGTTACAAAACGTTATGTTTGATTCAAACGTTTGGTCTTAGAAATGATTTTTGTAATCGTTTGTATTCTAACTATAGTGTTAGAAACGGTATTGGAAAACCACTGAGATTTTATTGGTTTTGTTTTAACAATTGTTTATGTCTAGCAATTGTGTTAGAAATGGTTTTTAGTAAACCATTCGTTTCTTGTAAGCGTTAATAATCTAACGTGCGCGTTAGATTTGGTGTATCGGTTTGTGTAAACATTTCATTTCCTAACATGTGTGTTAGAAATGAATATTTTTATAAAATAACATGTTTAAAAAGTTTCTCTAAACACCTCGTTTCCACATGTTTAAATATATAACATGTGTGTGAGATACGATTTATTATATATATTAACATATGTGGTTAAAACGTTTTATATAAACGTCAATTTCTAACGGTCGTGTTAAAACGTTTTATGTAAACGTCAATTTCTAACGGTCGTGTAATAAAATAATGTGGTGAGGCATCAATGTGTAATTTGGTGAAATAATGCACAAAAGCTTTCACGGGTGTCTGTTCGTTTTCCTCCATTTAAGTTACCATTAATTCAAGTATTGATTCGATGTTAACTGAGTGACTTTTGGGCTATACACTAAAAAACCAATAGTTTAAAAGGTTTTGTCTCAACGTTTAATGTTTCATTTATGTATAGTCGTTTCTCTAGCATGCGTGCTGGAAATATTTAAGTCCTAACTTGTTTGTTAGAAATACTGAACGGAAATGTTTTATGTAAACATTTACTTTTCTAACGTATGTGTTAGAAATAACTAGAAATGGTTTCTTTTATAGACTCTATCCTTGAAAAATGTTAATATGTGAGCGTTCAAGTTTATAACGTGTGCGTTATAATATGTTTTTTTTACTTGCGTTCTATTTAGTCCATGGGTATTAAACCTAAACCGTATAAAACCATTTGATATTTTAGGTTTTGATTTTTGATTTTTATAAACCCTTATTGATATTATTAATATAAAATATTGCAAAACTAAACAAATCTTTAGAATGATTTTAAAAACAAAGTTTTGCATATTTTATATAATTCAAAATGGTTCGTTACTCACGCTAAAAGTAATGCATGTTAAACGAAGATAACGTTCTCAAGGATACTCTATAATGGAAAACAACTTCGTGTTGTGTGAACAAAATTGATTGTTCAAGTTTATTACTTAAATGTACTAATTGTAACAACTTGAGATTGTTTTGAAGATATTTGTTCAAGAGTATAGTTTCAATACTAGAATGAGGATATGTGTGCACGGAGTTCTATATGAGGAAATACCTCAATACATAACATAAAATGATATCATTGAGATGATTTCGATTGGATGATGAAAGTGTTAAAGTTAATAACACTATTTGATGTATAAATGTCGTATGTGTATCCATTGATCGAATTTTTAAAAAGGTGTTTTACACTTTATGTTGTAGCTTCGGTTGTATTATTATTTTGTGTTCAATATCTTCGGATAACACATACAGTTTTACAACCAAATACAACAATATTTATTATGAAGTGTAAAATTATTTAATAGGATTTTTTTTAAAAAAATTAATTGATAGTTCAAAAAGAATTTTGCATAAGAAACAATTTGTGAGTTTTTACGTTTACAAAAGTGTATGACGACACATCAAATGTATAACCACATCATGAGAGTGTCATGAAATAACATGGTGAGTGTATTAAGATGAAATACACAAGATTATTATATTCAAATCATTGAAATTCACTAAGTGTGAATTATAACATATGAACTAACATATGTTAATGAGAAACTAAAATTCTTGAAAATTCGCTAAGTGTGAATTAGAACATATAAACTATTTCTTGGAAATTCGCTAAGTGTGAGTTATAACATATGAACTAATATATGCTAAAAAAATTAAAACTTCTTGGAAATTTAATAAGTATGAATTATAACATATGAATTAATATATGTTGATGGTGTATTTAACTCCTAGGAGATTCACTAAAAGTGAATTGTAATGTAATATCGTTAATGAGATATTTATATTATTGGATATTCATCTTTGAAAATTCACTGAGTGTGAATCATAAGAGATCTATTATGTTATTATTGTAATTGAATTTAAATAAATCTTAACAGATTTATTATAATATGCTTATAATAGCGATGAATAGATAGATGTTTCTACTCCCACCCATTTTTGAACTATGTGAAAGTTTGTCTTTTATTTTGAGAGAGTATCTCAATAAATAGTTTCAAGAGACAACAATGAAATGTATAAATCACTTTATGTTTGTGTGAATTCCAAGAGTTTGAGTGTCAATCTAGTTGACTTTATCTCAACATAATAGTGATTGTAGACAAGTAGCGTTCATCTTGTCGGTAATAAATGTATTCATCAAAATGATTCGGATTAAGACTTATAAGTCAATGGTGAAGCCTTAAAGATCAAAGGAAAAAGAGTTATGTTCCTTAAATGAATGAAAAAATTATTTGTGTTCTATATATAACAATTTGTGAGACTTTCCTGAATATTAAGGTTTGGGGATTTTGAATAGGTCTCATTATTATGTCTAAACTAAGGGTTGAGTGTTTCAAAGTGATATTGTAATGGCTGTGAAGGATCAGAATGATGCATCATCTGTTCACATGCTAAAGTATTATAGTCTAAAGCATGCTAGACTAATACTTGTTAATTATGGTGCTTTATGGAGACTAATTAACGCGAAAATTTGAAGCATCAACAACACAAGAATTGTGTATAGATAAATTTAAAGAAATTTTCATTCAATATAAGGTAATAATGTAACTTATGAGGATCTTGAGAAGACCTCAAATGCCTAGGGTTGCTTTAGAGAGTGATTTAGAATCCTTCTAAGTTGGTGATGTTTGATAACAAACTTTTTGACAAGTGTTACTTTATTAGTAAGCAATGATGAACTCATTGATACAAAAGCATGGTCTTGTTCAAATCATGAGTGTCGAGTTGTCTTCATAAGTAAAGTTAAGCAGACTATATCAAAATGCAATAAATGTGGGGGGGGAGTCATTTAAGAAACTACTATTTAAAAGTGTGTAGAAATGGTAATTGATATGATTTATCAAACTTGTGTAGAAAGGAAGAACCTTTCTTTACCCCATTATGTTATCCAATAACACTTAAATGTGGAGGTGTCTTGCATTTGAACTTGAAAGGTTTAGCGAAGAGGATTATTGTAATCCAATCTAACATTGCAAACACACGACTTAGTGGAGGACAAAAAGTTTGTAATGCATAATGGATATGTGTTTGCCTTAATGATAAGTGTATCTTACAAGACAAATATTATAACCAGATTCAGGTGACCACTGAGGTTATAGTCTTAGAAAGTTGAAAATAGGCAAAATTAACTTATAAGTTAATAACACATCACGACAACTGATCTCAACTATGCAAGTTATATGTACTGACTAGACAGAGTCAAAGATAATGTTATGGATCCAACAACCTGAGGGTTTAGTAGAGATCAAGTTATGGAATGAGACTAAAGCCCATGAAAAAAGTGTATATAAAGGAAACCTAACTTAGTTGACTGGAGATCCCAATATCTAAGTTCAATAGGACAACCTAATTATATATCTAAGGGTGGTTACTGTGGTGGTGTATCTTATGTATAAGTTGACACATAAGCTCATATATATTGCAAGGCCCCGTTACCGGTAGCCCTACTTTAGTGTTGGATTTACTCATAAACGCGGTTCTAAATATCAGAGTTCTGAAAAGTTTCGTGGAATAATATAAAAGTCAACCATTCATTACAAAATCCATAGCGTGTCTTTCAAAAACATAACATAAAACATAGCATTTCAATCATCACGACAATCTCCAGATGCCAGCCTCTTCGGATCCTGCCATGTGTCTTCCTCAAGCCAACTGCCTCAGTCGATTAGCCTGCGTGCATACTAAAAGTCAACTACGCTGAGTGAGTTCTAGTTAATCATACAACATACAATACATTCACATACTAGCATATGCACCCGGAGATACATACCTTCATATCTTCTTACACACTTACTTACATACGCACTTTCATTATTTCTTTCGTACTTACTTACATACTTTCATTCATACATATACGTTTTAAAGAGCATTCCGCCTTATAACCTTCGCCGATATTATTAGGGTCGGTTTCCTACGTTCGCTGATATTATTAGGGTCGGTTCCCTACATTCGCCGGTACTATTAGGGTCGGTTCCCTTCAATCTCTGACATTATTAGGGTCGGTTCCCTACATTCGCGCTACTATAACATACCTGTCATTTACATACTTTCCTTGACGATATGTGCAATCTCCGAAAAGCGTTCACGTACCATCAACATTTAATACATATATTGTTCATACATCATACATATTCATACATACGTCATTCATACATCATACATATCAATCATACCTTTAACTAACACTTGACAGCACATGCAATATCCGAAGATCGTTCACGCACCGTCAAGCAATCGTCATACATAAATCATACAAGACATACACTTACCACCTAAGGTAAGTGTATTAACTATCACATCGAGTATGCACACAGCCCCGAAAACATAACAAGGAAGTGGGGATAGAAACTCACCTGAATGCGGTTACGTTCACCGTTTACAGTTATTCCCCTCGTTAGCTGTGCTCGACTAACTGTGTAACAATTACACGTATCAATAAACTATCACTACACATATCGTCTTTCTAGTCTAATTATAACCCACCACGAACGGGGGTCCGGGGGCAGCGCCCCTGGCAGTGGGGTTCTAGGGGCGGCAGCCCCTAGCGGGGTCCAAGGGGCAGAGCCCCTGGCTGGGGTTAAGCTGCCAGGTCAGCTTGGAAAAATTTTATTTTCATTAACTGCCTTAACGCATTTTCCATTAGAATTTTGAATCATAGTTAATCTACTAACTCAAAAGTTCAAGGGCTTCTTGGTAATTAAACCATTCCTTTTCTAAGTCCAGGGACCATTTCTGTCATTCTTATAAACTTAGTTCGTTACCCAGTTATCTGATTCGTTCTTCAGTTCTTTATTGAATTAGTGTTCTATAACGAATGGAGTTCTGATTCGTTATATCGTAATGAATCACCACTTATGGACCATCTTAACGAATTGACTTTAGCGAAGTGGTCTTTCATAGCGAACTGAAAATTACAGCGAATTGCTCAACCAGTTCGCTATTCTTCCCTAGCGAACTGGCCTAACGAACAAGAGTTCTTTCGTAACGAACCACATAACGAATTGAAGCTCATTCGTTATCCTCCCGTAACGAATTAGGGTTAGGTTTTGTCAGAGAATGTCAGAAACATTCTCTGACATCCTTAAATACCCGGCCGCCTTTCCGGCGCCGTATTTCCGGCGCCACCGTGCCAGAAAACCGGGCGGTGGCCGAAAAAACGTGTTTCAGCACCGTTTTCACCGTTTTTCGTCCCGTTCGATCCAGATCTGAGCTAGGGTAACCCCTAAGCTCATCATAGGTTCGGTTTATACCCGATTCCACCCGAATCCCGTGACTTAAACGGTTTAACGGTGTCGGCTGGTCGTTTCGTGATTATATCTAACGGGTTTAAGCTCATACAATAAAATACTATCATACCTTGGGTCGGGATCGGTTTCCTTGGTGATTTCGGCTAGTGAGAGACTAGAGAGAGATAGAGAGCTTAAGTGTGTGTTTGAGAGGTGTATGGAATATGTGTAAATGAATGAAAATTGGGTATTAAAGGTTTATATATTTAGGGATCATGGGCTTAGCCCATGGTCTTTCCTTCTTTCTTTCATACCCAAGTCCATAACCCATATCCATTTAACCCAACACTAGCCCAACTCATATTCTAGTTATCTAAACCGATAACGACCCGCTATAAAATAGACGAAATTTATTTTATTATTATAACCAAAAGTAGGATGTTACATATATATCCTCCTAAATTATATAGGGAGTTTAATTACATCCTAGTCCATTCCTATAACAACAGTGACATGTTGTGAGGCTAAGCATAATATATGGTTAATGATTTGTCTAAATCATTATAACCTTAATGCTTTTAATGATTTGTGGATAATCACATATGTGAAAGAGAAGTGGGATCGCTTCGAATGAAATTGTGGGGTGCGCAATTCCTAGAGCTTTCACATAACCAGGCTAGTGTTCCAGGACAATAATGGACACGACAATGAGGGGATGTGCCAGGCTAGGGAGAGTATTGTGTGAAGTTTATTGTCGTCTACACAAAAGGTGGTTTGTTCAAGGACATCGCGTCTACTAACCGCTAGGAGACTAAGTATACTTCACAAAGGAATGTTCAAAGCTAACACCTACCTATCCTGCAATACTTAACTAGTCGAGGTTCCATTGGATATTTTTATGTGTTTCATCGATCTCCATTCATGTGAGGGATTGTTGGAAAATTTTTTATGAATGTAAGATCAACGTAAAACTCTTCATGTACATCTGTGAAACTTTTCTTAATTATTTCATAATGAGAATTAAGTTACAATAAATGTACATAAATGAGATTTATTGTTAGACACTTCATGAGTCCTAATGGTTATGTATAAACAGAGGCTTTTCGCCTTGGTTAGAGATAAGAAAAAGAAGAGAAGTCTTAAACAAAAAAGATGATCATCAAAAAGAAACCTTAATATATTTATTTTTCCATACACGTTACAAAGGAGTACTCTTTAAACTTCATCTTCATACTTCCAAGTTCTCACACACTAAACTATCCAGTGCAACATCGGGCGTGTGGCCTTTCCCAGCAGTACATACTGCTTCGGCTGTTGTACCCTGGGAGACAGATGCGTTGTCTTATGTAGAGGCGCGAAATATGTTTTAAGGGAAGCGTGTTGAACACGTGTCTCAGCCTCAACCGTCAAAATTTTATTTGTTTTTTTTTTGTTGTAGTCAAGGCGCTTAGTCGAAGATCAAATATGATAAAGATACAAGACAAAGATACTACATTAAGACTTGTTAAACTGCCTGCTAAAGACTTTGGATCATATCAATTTTGAATATAAAATTTTTATTTGTTTTGTTTTGTAAACGGTATCGTACTAGAATATTTCTCATTACTAACGAGAGTATCGTTAGTGTTTACTTTATTATTTTATTTTTTAAATAAAAAGTGACCCATGTCATACATTATATACATTAACTTGAGTAACAAGATTATACTAGGTCGGCTAGGTTAATTAAGTATAACAAATCAAATACGATCGAATTAACGTAATTAAGCTGTAACACCCGCCTAAAATTCGAGACCAAAACTATTGACTTTTAGATTAAAAGGGAAAATTAAAAGGTGAAAGTGTTTGTTTCTATAAATAAACAAAATAAACCCACTTATATTCAAAATATTATTATCTGAACATCTAAAAGAGAGACGAGCATTTAAATTTTGGAAAATTAAACGAGAATTTAGTTAATAAAATGAGTATTTAAGAATTTTCAAACAAAATTGGTTTGAAATCATACGGATATAATAAGAAATTAATATAGTATAATATTCATAAAATATTGTTGTTAAACCATCTCGTTTGATAATAAACTAAATATGCGTAATCATATAACAAATTACTATTAATATTATTAGCATATATTTCAAGATATACATATGAAAAAAAAATAGTAATATGAGTATTCAACTAGGGGCACTAAATATTTAATTACTTTGAATTATGATATGATTATGATATGTATTTCTGACAACACAAAGTTTCTCCACGTGTTTAGTTTAAATGCCACGAGTCAAGGTGCTTGACATCTTTTTATTTAAGCCGACGTTCACTGTTATATTTATATAACACAATTAGTTTAAATAAATATGACAAATATGTAGAAGTAATAATCAAGTGTTAGGAAGGGTGTTTTCAAGCATTCCAACTCAAATCCTATACACATTTTATCTCGATTTTTGTGCCCCAAACCCTTCTGACCTCTCGACGATTTTTCTCACTCGAAGTACGTGTCATCCCGACACCACTCCGGAGTTTTGACGTTTTCTATCCTGACACGACATAGAGTAGAAGTGCGCGTTCAAGCTTAGGTATTTAACTCCAAACACCCGTGTAAGGTAGAAATTCTGCTCGATTATTTTATTATATTTGGCTTAGACCTAGTCGAGGATACAGCTCATACCTTGACCAGTTAAAAAGTTAAATTTAGTTTTCATAAGCTAAGGATATAGTTAAAATGATATTTCTTTATTTATATAAAATCTTTATAAAACCTGATATATACGTTTCTTCATTAAGAAGAAACGTAGTATATGAATGATGAACAATGAATGACTAAAGGTCCAATTTTTCTATAAAGAAATAATCATCAAGTTAAAGGTTATGCAAATTAGGGATGAGATCGATACCGGTAAAGAAGAAACGTAGTATATGAATGATGAACAATGAATGACTAAAGGTCCAATTTTTCTATAAAGAAATAATCATCAAGGTAAAGGTTATGCAAATTAGGGATGAGATCGGGACCGTACCGGTATCGACCAGTCCCGGTCCCGAAAATTGTGAATTCTTGGTACCGGTACCGGTACCAAAATCTGTTCGGTACCGGTACCGGTACGGGACTGGTACGGGACCGGGATTGAAGGTAAAAATTCGGGAAATACCAGTCCCGTCCTGTACCGTACAGGTATCAAAACTCAAAAAATTGGTACCGATTCGGTACCGACGGTACCAAATCGGTACCGATTTTGCTCATCCCTAATGCAAATAGACTAAAGGTCTATTACTAGATCGTTGATCTAGTTAATTACAAAGGGTTATTCTTGTACTATAGGCCTGAGATAACGCTCAAGCATAAATCGGTGAACTGCAGTGATCATAACAAAGGTGAATACGTCTAAACTCTTTATAGGAGTGAATACGCTCATATCTATAAAACTCATTAATCGAGTCATTTACCCATAAACCAAAATTTACATGGGATAATGTATCCCTAAAGCTTTGGTATCTTCTGGCAATTGTGTTAGTTATACTTATGTTTGGATCCTTACATATGTGGGCAGAGGGTAGGCATACCCAACCACGCGTGGTACCAGGTCCCCGTCTCATTGAGCCAGTCTATAGGGCTGTGAGGGTTGGACTAATGTGATATAATTGGTACTCCGGTCTAGAGGGTCATTGATTGTTTCGAGTATGAACTAAAGATTTACATAAATGATTTAACTTGGTTATTTCTTATGCCACGATGAGCCGGGTCATAAGATACCCGAAGGGATAGCTAGGTTCATATAAAATTGTTTTCGAGTCAACGTGTTCACCAGCATATAGCTGGCGAATTTTCTTAACATTTCAGGAAAGCAAGTATAGTACATGTAGCAAGGATTAGAGTCACTCATGGAGAGAGGCTCGCTATATGGAGATGGCTCATTTTACTTATTAAAATATTGTAAACGAGTTTACCAAATATTTATAAATCAAACACTCGGATATTCACCATCTGAGAAGTTTTCGGAATAAATTAATATTTTATTTGCAAGCACTCGGATACTTAATATCCGAAAAGTTTTTAAAATAATATATATTTTATTATAAACAAAGTCTTCCGCTAAAAACAACCTGCGACTCTGATATATTTACAAAACAGTTATCAACTATTGGTCACACGCCTAGGCCCTAAGTAGGGGTGTCACATAAGCTGTCGGTTAGGTAGTGTATGGAATGTGTAACACAAATTTTGATTCAATTTCCAAGTTTGTTGCGAATTGTGGTCCAAGATGCGAATTTGTATAAATGAGTCAATAAACTGGTCTTGGGTAAATGGGTACGGGTCATGGGTTACTGGATCTGAATTATACTAATATATATATATATATATATATATATATATATATATATATATATATATACTATAATATATATAGTATTTACATTTTAGTCCCTGGGGATTTAAGGCTGAAACAATTTAGGTTAAAGTTTTAGTTTGGGCTAAAATTGTCAAAAATATGAAAGTTATATTTATATAAATTATATGTAATTAAACAATAATATAACAATAATTAATCTCCTCGATAAATACAATATTTTTATTACTAAAATAACCCGAACATCGAAACGAGTCGGGTATTTAATAAATTCGAAAAACGGGTGTTGTTACATGCTCGTTGCAAATTTTGTGGCACTTATTTAAAGTATGATTCGAACTCAACTTTAAAAAAGCACATCGAAAAGAAATTTTGCAAGGCGTTGAAAGAATTCCCGCATCGGACTAAGTAGAATTGGGTCGAGATGGTACAATATTTCGTTATAACATGAAAGCGGTTCATGATATAATGGCGAAGCTCGTGATTCAACAAGGTTTGTCGTTTAACCACTTTGACATCCCTCTTTTAACGGGCATGATTCAAGAAACTCTTCAACCTCGCTACACCCATGTAAGTCGTACTGCACTTAGACGTCATTGTCTAAAATTGTGGGAATGTGCAAAAACGTATTTAATTGAGTTCTTTCAAACTATACACAAGCGGGTATGGATTTAACTAGTGATGTTTGGTCGGCAGCACATGGGTTGCTAGAATACTACCTTTGTGTCACCGCTCATTGGGTCGATTCGGTTTCTTGGCATATGATAAAACACACCATCGCGCTTGAAAACTTTCCGTATCCATATACCACCAAAAAGATGTTTGAAATTGTAGATGAGGTAATAACGACTTTTAACTTGAAGAAAAAAATATTTTCAATTTCGTTTGCTAACGCAACAAACATTACAAAGGCGGTTGAAAATTTTATCATAAAATATACACCACCTTGTTACTGAAATTTTTTTCATGTTCGATGTGTTGCACATATTATCAATTTGATTGCTCAAGAAGGTCTCACCAATGAAACCATGGAAGCATGTTTGAGATGCTATAGATATATGTTATAAGATGTTTTCAAAAGTGGGAAACAAAGACATCTTGAATACAAAAATTATTGCAAATCGGTGGAAAGAAAATATTTGGGGCCGAATAGGGACGTTCCAACTCGTTGGAACTCAACTTTTCATATGCTCTCGTGTGCTTTTGCCCAACAAGAAACATTACAAAGTTTTCATAAAACTCTTGTGGATCGGTGCAAATCCAATATGTTTTCCGACGGTGCTTGTGTAAATACTGGTTATTTCTTGGAGTATCTTGATGTTTTCAAAACCGCAGCAACTAAATTGTCAGGGGTTTATTATCCTACTAGTTGTTGGGTGTTACAAGAATTATACAACATCTCCTTGAATTTTAGAGAGTTTGAAGACAAGAATGATCTTTTCAATAATATTGTTAAACCAATGATGGAGAAGTTCAAAAAAATATTTTGAAAACATACCACTAATGTTTACTTGTACCGCCGCTTTAAACCCTCATTTGAATATATTTGACAACATGGGTATGCATGATATGGACCCGATGTTGTCGACGGAAGATAATTTCAACAAATCCCTTCAAGAACTTTGTGATCATTATTTCCGATTTTATGGTCCAACCTAAAAGTCAACTTTTGTGAAGCAAACAACAAGTATGTCATGTAAGGACAAGCTTATCAATATGATGAATGTTGTTCGTGAGTCAACGGCTAAGCTGCGAAGAGGAAACACACCAAAAAGTGAACTTGGTCGATATAGTGGAGCAAACTACGTTGAAGGTTCATCAGTCGAAGACATTCGCAACCTTGATCTTTTGGCTTGGTGGAAAGGAAAGAAAAATGAATATCCTATTTTTTTCCGCCATGGCTAGTAACTTGCTTAGCATCTAAGCTTCTACGATAGCTTCGGAATCCGTTTTTTCTCCTAGTGGAAGGGTATTATCGATGCGAATAACAAAACTCACTCCGGATTCGTTAGAGATGTTCATTTACCCAAAGGATCATTTGGACTCGGTGGATCGTATACAAGACAATGCAAACTTTGAAGATGAAATAACACTAGAACGTTCAAATCATGATGGAGGTGGAAAAAGTGCTTTCTTCCGGGCTATTGGGTGAAGAAGGCGAAGGCGAAGACAACTAATAAGAAGATTTTGAAGACGTTTGAAGAAGTTTAATTTTTATTTATTCAAAATTTTATTTGTTTTACTCATGTAACATGTAATACGAATCACTCGATCAACTTTCATGTAACCGTTTTTATTAGTCTTGCTTTAATTATTATTAGTCATGTTTAATAGTTTAATAGTCTTGCTTTATAAGTCTTGCTTTAATTATTAGTAGTCATGTTTTTTATTACCAGGTTTAATATAACCGGTTTTTAAAGTGTTATCGGTTTCTTTTAAATAAAAAACTTGTCTTCTTAAGCTATGTCTTAAAACTAAAAAACAACCATATCATTCCATTAACGGCGTATTTTATTATAAAAAACGAGAAAGTACAAACATTATTAAACAAAAAACTAAAATAACAAACACCGTTGCGTCGTTTTCATCCTGCTCTCTACGCCCATTAAGCTCTGTTACCGGCGGCAGGGGCTGGAGTTGCAGAGCCGGACGACTCTCCCGCTTTCACTTTTTTGGAGCCCAAACTTTTTTTCACGACAGTACTTATTGGTATGCTTTCGGAGAGTGGAGTTTGACCCTGCTTTCAGAAACTTGACACAATACTTGTACCGCGTCTTCTCCTGTGAGTCACTCATAACACACAAGTCATAATGAACCCAAACCTCAGGGCATCTTAGTGTGTCGGTGACCATAACAACATCATCGTTGGTTGCTATTGCTTGTAGGTTAATTGATATTGAGATTTAAAGTGTGTTTTAGTGTTTTAGAAGTGGTTTATCAAGTCCTAAAATTAACAGAAATATTTATAGTATGTGTGTATGTTTTATATATTCAAAACCGGTTCCAACAGTCCAAAAACGACCATATAGCCGTTGGAACCAGTTCCCAACGGTCACATTTTGTTTAAAAATGGAAAACCCGGTGTACCCGGTTCCACTGGGTTCTTATATTTTCTAGTCTGGTCGGGTCCAGTTCCTACCCTATTCTTGACCAATACGGTTCCAGTTTGTACTTGGTTTCAAAATACCTGTTTCCTACCCGGTTCCAGCTGGGTTTTAAAAATACCCGATTTATGCACGTCTAATTATGGTTGTTACGAACACAAGATCATATTTTTGCTCATCTTTTTAATCCAATTGTAATACCACTATTAGGCTTGTGCAGGGGGTTGGCTTGAGTCGATTTTGGGCTTAAACCGAATAAAAAATAACAATCGGTTTTTTGTATTTTTGAAAACAGTTCAATTTAGCTTTATCTAGTTTTCATGATAAGTTTGGTTCGTTTTGGTCTTTTAGGTTTTGTCATTTGGCCTTTAAATTTTT